>NC_046665.1:81526986-81536903 GCF_010883055.1 Belonocnema kinseyi | reverse complement strand
GGAAATGATGAATCTTCAACTAGAGAAGTTCAATTTTAAATAAAAAAGATGCATTTACAACTGAAATGATTAATCTTTATCTAGAATTATTTAATTTTTAACGCAAAAAATTAATTTTCAAGCAAGAAGATTAATTTCTATTAAAAATATGCAATTTCATCTAAAAAAGATCAATTTTCAACCAAATAATTGAGTTTTTAATTGAAAAATATTAGTTTTCAACACAAAATGAAGTAGTTAAAGTTTTAGTTAAAACAATTAATTTTTCACTAACGACAAAAAATTAAATTTTGCAGGTGAAATGATGAATATTTCATTGAAATACTTAAATTTTCAATCTGAAAAATTAATTTTCGAACACCAAGATTAATTTTTCACAAAAAACGAACAAACGATTTTTCAACTAAAAAAGATCTTTTTTCAACCAAATAATTGAGTTTTTAATTGAAAAATATCAGTTTTCAACAAAAAATGAAGTAGTTAAAGTTTTAGTTAAAACAATTGTTTTTCCATTGACGACATAAAATTAATTTGCATCTAAAATGATGAATATTTCATTAAAATACTTAAATTTTCAATCTGAAAAATTAATTTTCGAACACCAAGATTAATTTTTCACAAAAAACGAACAAACGATTTTTCAACTAAAAAAGATCAATTTTCAACCAAATAATTGAGTTTTTAATGGAAAAATATCAGTTTTCAACATAATATGAAGTAGTTAAATTTTTAGTTAAAACAATTAATTTTTCACTAACGAAAAAAAATTAATTTGCAGCTGAAATGGTGAATATTTCATTGAAATACTTAAATTTTCAATCCAAAAAATTAATTTTCGAACACCAAGATTAATTTCATACAAAAAAACGAACAGACCATTTTTCAACAAAATACATGAATTTAAAAGCAAAGTTGAATATTCAACTAAAAAAGACAGTAAAAATGATAAATCATCAACTGAAATGGTTGAATATTAAACCAAAAATGATGAATTTTCAACAACTAAGATTATTTTCTACCAAAAAACACAAATTTTCAACTAAAAAAGTACTTTTTCAAAAAAGTTACAGTTTTCAGTTTTAAAATACGTAACAAATTTTAAAAAAAGTTACATTTTCAAATAAACTGATAAAGTTTCAACGGAAATGATGAATCTTCAACTAGAGAAGTTCAATTTTAAATAAAAAAGATGCATTTACAACTGAAATGATTAATCTTTATCTAGAATTATTTAATTTTTAACACAAAAAATTAATTTTCAAGCAAGAAGATTAATTTCTATTAAAAATACGCAATTTCATCTAAAAAAGATCACATTTTTACCAAAAAATTAAATAATTAAATTTTTAATTAAAAAACTGATATTCAACCATAGAGATGAGATTTCAACTAAAATTATGGAGTATTCAATTGAGATAGTACCATTTTTAGTTAACAACCAATTAAAAAAGAAAATAAATCCCCAAATAGTTGATGTTTCAACAAAATAGTTAAAGTTTCAACTGAATTAGTTAAATTTTCAGTTGTCAAAATTAGTTGTCAGTCAAAGAGAAAACGAATTTTCAACCAGAAAGATGAATTTTCAAATTAAATGATAAATATTCAACCAAAAAATTATTTTTTAATGAAAGAGTTTAACTTTCAACCAAGTAATCAAATTTGTATTCCAAAAGAGATGAATTCTCAAAGAAAATCGTAGTAGCTGATATAACAACCAAAAAAATTTTAATTTTGAATGAAAAACTTTTTCGGTCATAAAAGAGAGAAAATTGCAAAATAAAACGGTTGAATTTTTAAGCAAAAAGACGAATTTTCAAACAAGAAGATTAATTTTATACCATTAGAGACCGAATTTTCAACAAAATATATGAATTTCAAACCAGGAACTTGAATTTTCAAATGGAAACGATAAATTTACAAAAAAAAATAGATTAGTTAAATTTTCAGTTAAAAGAATTAATTAAGAAATAATAATAATTTTCAACAAAATTTTAAAATGAAGTTTCGAAAAAATTGCCTGATTTAAAAAAAAAATCTCTGAAATTTCCAGGTTTTTCCAGACATATGAAAATTCCCTGACAATTCCAGGTTTTTCAGGTTAGACGCCTTCTATGCCATGCAACAATTTTGCTAATAAGATATGATAAACTTTGTCTAATTTTTTTTTTTAATTTTATTTTTTATTGATTATGTTTTTGTGCCACTCCATTAAAATTTAAAGACGCTGAACAATAATCCGGTGTCAAAAATTGCCTATTATGTCAGAATTTTGAGAAAATTGAGATCAGCGTAAAAAGAAAAAACGAGTTTTCGGCCATTTTTGAGAATTTATAGCAGTTAAAACCCGACGTGCTAGAAACTTGGAATGTATATCCAAGTAAAGCTTAGACTTTGTATATTCAGGTGAACTCTTTGAAAATTTCTTCATATGTTCCGTTGAAGCATTGTCAGTGTTTCTTTGTAGTGGTGCATGTGTTACATGTATGCACGGAGATAGTCCTTCAATGGCAATGTGACAAAATGTTAGAGTGCACCCGAATATACAACGTCTAAGCTTTACTTCGAGACACTTTCAAAATTTCTAGCACGTCGGGTTGAACCGCTATAAATTCTCAAAAATTGCCAAAAACGCGCGGTTTTTTAAGACTTTGATCTCAATTTTCTCAATTTTTCTAAACCGACAGCCTAGTCACTTTCCATTCACAAAATCGACATCACGTAGTGTAATCAATCGAGACCTTTTTGTATAAAGTCGACTTTTAGATTTAATTTGAAATGCAAAACATTTTTAAATTATGTTTTATATTTCGTATGTTACTTGAAATTGAATTGTGAATCACAGTTAGAGTTCTTAAATGCCCCGGAATTTATGTTAAGCAAATGCTCTCGAGAATATGCTCAGCATTTAAGCTCCAACAGAGCATTTAGAGAGCATTTAAGCGAATTTAAAGCATTTATTTTTGAAACAAATATATGTCATAATAACTACATATATTTTTACCAAAACATTATAGAGTGAAATAAACATATATTTTTTTAAATTACAGAGTGGCTGCTGATCAGGTAATTCCAGAAAATCAGGGATTGTCAGGGAAAATCTGATGAAGTTAGGGAATTTTCGAAAAAAACAAAGTTGAAGTTAATTTCATTATTATGATTAAAAATCGCAACTGTTTGGTTGGAAATTAAAATCCTTTTTGGTTGAAAATTCAACTACTTAATAGGAACTGGCTCTACTTTGTAAAAAATTCATTAATTGGTTGATGATTTATCAATTTAATTGACAAACCTTTTTTGTTCAAAATTAAATTATTTTGTTGAAAATTCTGTTTTCTAGTAAAAAATGGTTTTAACTGAAAATTTAACTCGTCTGTATTTGGTTCAACAATTAAAATATTTGGTTTAAAATTTGTGTATTTTATCGAAAATTTGAATTGCTGAAGAATATTTAGGCTTCCTGGTCACTAATTCCTCTTTTTGGTTGAAAATTCCTTTAAAAATTCGAATATTTGGTTAAAAATGTATATATAATACATTGTTAAAAATTCACCTATCTCGGTAGAATATTCATCTTATTGGCTGAAAATTGATATTTTTGGTTAAAAATTAGTTCGTTTGTTTTTGTTTTAACTGAAAATTTAAATATTCCATTTTTGTCGAATATTTATATTTTTTAAAAGAGATGTAATTTTCTTGGTTAAAAATTATACTATTTGATTGAAAATTTACTTTGAGTTTATTGAAAATTAAGTTTTTTACTGGAAATTTAATTATTCTATTTTTAGACGAAAATTTATCCGTTTTAGTTGAAAATTCAACTATTTGACGACAAGCCGTCTTTTGGGTAGAAGAGTACTCAAATTAGATGAAACATCATGTTTTATTTTTGCTAAAAGAATAATCTTTCTAATTGAAAATTCATGTATTTGGTTAAAAATTATTTTTTTTTCTTAGTTGAAGATTTATCATTTTAGTCGAAAATTCACTCAAACTATCCATTTTTTTGTGGAAAATTTACCTTTTTCAATAGAAATATAATATTTTCCATTAAAAAATATTCTGTTTTTTAGAAATTTTAACTATTATAGTTTTTGTTAAGAACTCATTTGTTTGGTTGAAAAAAACATTCAGTTAGAAATTTGTCCTTTTTTTATAAAAAATTCATCTTTTTAGTTGAAAATTCCACTATTTGGTCAATAATTCATCACTGTCATTTAAAATTAATTTCTTTGGCTAAAAATTAGTTTATTTTTAGTTGAAAATTAATTTTTTTAACTGAAGATATATCTTTTAATTTTGCTTGAAGATTTATATTTTTAGTTTAAAATGAATTAATTTGACTAAAAACTCGTTTTTTGTTTGTTTAAAATTTACTTTTTTAACTGCAAATAAAACTATTCTAGTTTGGATTTGTAAATTTATATTTTTTAGTTGAAAATTTATATATTTAATTGAAAATGTATCATTTTTGGTTTAAAAAATCATCCTTTGGGTTTAACGTGGAATTATTTTATCGAGAATTCGTTTCTTTTTACTTTAAAATTGATTGTTTAAACTGAAAATTTAATTCTTCTATTTTTGGCATGAAAAAAACAAACGTTTTTGATGAAAATTCGTTACTCTTTTTGTTTGAAAATTTACTTTTTTAACATTTTAACTATTCTAATTTTGGTTGCAAATTGATCTTTTTTTAAATGGAAATTCATGTACTCTGTTGAAAATGACTCCATTTTGGTAGAAAATTTATCTTTGAAGTTGAAAATTCAACTAACTATTAGGTTAAAACTTTATATTTTTTGTTGAAGATTCATCATTTTAGTTAAAAATTCATTTCTTAGGTTCAAAATTTCTCTTTTTGATATGAAAAATCAACTAAAATGTGTTAAAAATTTATTTAGAAACAAAATTGTTTTTGCATTATTATTATTAATCTTCTAGGTGTATGGTTGGTTTATACCTATTAAATTGTATTTATAGGAAAATTTTGGCACCTGAAAATAATAAAATACAAAATCTACTTTTTTCAAAAATAACTTCGTCGTTAAAATGAAAAAATTCAAGTTTTTAAAGATGAAAATTTTGTTACTTTAAGAAATAAAAAGTAAACTACAAATTATTACGGTCAAACGGAAACTTATAAATTGTATTATAAGTTGTACATTAAAATTTAAAACGTTGAAATTGCAAATGTAAGATTTAAGAAAAAAGTAATTGTTAATTTGAAGTCTTGGAAATGAAACCGATTTAAAATTAGGTGCTCAAAACATCAAAACTTTGAACATGAAAGTTTTTTAAACTGAACATTTCAAGCCTACATCATTAAAAATTTTAAAAATGTTAATGATACTACAAATTATAATTTCATGTACCAAGTATCAAGTGATATTTAAACTGACTGAAATTACTTTATGATATAAGAATTTATAAGATTTTCGATTAAACAATAAATCCAACCTGTCATTGTAACCATACAAAATTCAAGAATGATCGATTTTAAACCTTAAAATTATATTTGTTTACAAAATATACCAAAATTACATTATTTTAAATTGGAACGGTCCAAAATTGAATTAGTTGAATCTTCCTTTAGAACTGAAAACATTTTTAATTAGCATTTTGTAAATAAAAAACTTCTTTTTATACTGGAATACTCTAAATTTGAATTATTTAAACCCTAATAGATAAAAGCTAATAATTTACGAAATTGAATAATTGAAATCGTAATGCTCAAAATTGTAAATTAAGCACTTGAAAATTTGAACGGCTCACAAGTATTAAACAAATCATTCAAATTTTAGAGCTTCCAATTGGGCATATTTACATTCTTAACTACTTCAATTTAAACCCATAAAATTTGTAAAGCTTCCATTTTAAATCGTTTTATTTTGAACACTTCATTCAAAATTGATGATTTACAATAAACAGTCAAATATTACTCAGTTTACAAAAATTATTTTTCTGTAGTGTTCAAGCAAAAATATTTTAATTTGAAACGTGTTTAATTTTTCAATGTCGTACAATTATAATACTCAGATTTGTTAATTTCAAAAGTTTTATATAGACAATTATTATTCAATTTCAAATACTATAGTTTAATTTTTGAAAGCTTTTATTAATGTATATTTACAGTTAATTGACTTGAAATGTTTTATTATCAAAATAGTTCAGTTTTAAACATTTTTAACTTTTCATTGATTAAAAATGTGCTTAATTATAAAATAAACGATTAAAAATTGAGATAAACTGATCACATTAAACTTTTTAAATTCAACAAAATTGTGTTTCGTTTAATTTTTGAAATGACAAATAAAAATGTCCAATTGGAAATTATATCGATATTCGATGCCTATTATACTTATTTAATAAAGAAATAGGTTTATTTAATCAGGATTAAATATAAGATTAGAGGAATTTCTAGATATGTAGGGAAGCCTTGAGATTTTCTATTTTCCGAATTATCCGGAGAAGTGAAAATGCAGATCCCCAGATTCTTACCCAGTGGTCACTGTAGTAGGAGCGTACCATCCAGGTTGCCGACGGGGTTGCGTCGGATTTCCACCATGCTGGGGTGTCCGAGGAATGTCGCTACCTCTCGCGAAAACTGGAGTTTCAGGAAGGGAGCAGGACGTTTGCATCCCAGAGCTCGTGGCCACGTTGCCAATTACTCCTCCACCACTTCCGCTCGATGAGCAAGCTTCCGTCGAAGGGGAGTGCCTCTTGGTGAAAGGTCTTCTTCGCGACGGACCCGGCAAATCCGTCGGTAAAGTTCTTCTCTCCACAGGAATCTTAAATAAAAAGAAAACATTACCAAACCATTCAAAAAATAGTCCTCTTGAGACTTAACTCAATAAAATAAATGAATTCAGAAACAAGAAGTCCAGGGGAAGTTTGGAGCCGTCCATGAAATGCGTTATCAATTGCGGGGGAGGGGGGGCAGTGGGAGCAACGCTAGGAATTCAGATAACGTTTAGTACGTTTCCTGATAATAAATTTGATTTAAATTTGCCAATTTTTGAAAAGATGATCCTGTAACGGTACAGTTCAATAATAACTCATAAGTCTGAAAACCACTTTCAGACAGAATAAGAAAATCCAACTATTTTTGGTTCCAAATTCCTTCTTTTTGGTTGAGAATTTTACTATTATATTTTTGGTTCGGAATTCATTTTTTTTTTTATTAAAAATTCTACTCCTTGGTAGAAAAAGTTTCATTATTTCGTTGAAATGCAACTATTATGTAAAGTCATATTTTTTCGTCAAAAATGCAACTACTTGGTTGAAAGTTGAATTTCTATGACAAAAATTCACCTTTTTTTGTTTAAAGATTCATCTCTTTGGCTGGAAATTTAACTATTTTGTTGAAAATTCATTTCATTTTTAGTTGAAAATTCAACTACTCAATTGAAATTTCGTCCTTTTTGGTTAAAATCAACTGTTTTTAGTTTACAATTCAAATCTTTCTTTGGTTAAAGATACATAATTTACATAGATAATGTACCGAAACGTTGGTGAATATTATTTACAAATGTTCTTTTATTGCTATTTGATAATAATAATAATAAAAAAGACGAAGGAAATAAAAAAGAGGAGGAAGGGGATTTGGTTAGTCGTCTTTCATTTTTCTATCCCTTTTTTATTTTTGTCCAAAAATTTTATTGCTTTTTTAGAATTTTTTTAAAAGATCTTTTTAAATTACGATAGGATCATTTTATGGTGTTTGTCCAAATTTTTTTCTTTGGATTCTTGGTTTTATTTTCAGGAATTCTATACATTAACTTGATTATTGGACGTGAATAGAATTTGAAATTTAATTTTTATCTAATTTAAATTTCTTAAATCATAATTTTAGTTGAAAATGCATTTCTTTGGTTGAAAATTCATTTTTTGCTGCTGTTCAGAAATCATTAGTTGTAAATTCAACTATTTAGCTGAATGTTAAACTATTTTGATGGAAATACATTTTTGTTGTAGAGAATTCATAATTTTAGTTGAAATGAGTTTTTTGTTGTCTAAAATTCGTTAATATTAAATTCGTCTTATTGGGTTAAGAATTGATCTCCTTTGGTAGAAAATTAATCCTTTATGGTTGCAAATTCAACTATTTTGTTTAAATTTTGACTTTATATCAGTAGAAAAGCCAAAAAAATCATGAAATTCGTGTTAGGCCAAGGGTTATATTATTGAGGGAGGTACACACATATCTACAGTCATCGATGGGGAGGGGGGGGGGGCAGTCTGAAATTGGTAACGCAGTTTATGGACAGCTCCTTATCTGCAGGAGATTTAACTCAGAATTCCTTAAAAAAAAAATTCTGCATTTCCTATCTTATTATCCTGGCTTTACGGATCGGAGTGATAATTTAAGGCTAGTGCCAGAAATGGTTTGTATCCTCCTATCTAGTCTAGCTCTGCTTTCAGCAAAATTGCGTCAGTCCTCTAGAGTTCTAGACTCTAGAAAAAAGAAGGTTGGAGGGTAAAGCAGGTGGGAAGCGCTCTTGGTCCACGAGGCGGATAATTATTGCGTCATAAATCATTATTATCGCATTGAAACGACTCCGGTTAACGCTACAAATTCCAACCTAAAGTTTCCCACTTTATCTTGCTGCCACTTTTATTGTGCTCTTTTGCCCCGAAGTGTCTAACTTGGCATTAGCTGATTCAATTAAAAAATAAGAACGAATTGACCCATTTTTCAGAACTGAACAAATTAATTTAAAACGACGAATAAGTATTTGTGAGTTTTAATTGAAAAATTGTTTTTCCGGACACCACCTTACATGGCAATATTGGAACCAATTTAATTCGGAAGTGTTCAGATCAGTCTGCATGATCAGATAGTCTAGATATAGAAGGAAAGAAAGCTGTCGCGTCATTTGCACTTGGCATATCAATGATAATGTATTATTGGTTGGGATCGTTACGGAATTAAACGAGACGTCAGTCGAATCTGGAATAGAGACTGGATTTCCACATCAGGAATATCGCAAAAAAGGTTCAATATTCCTAATGAAAACTTCATGCCCTTACCAGCGACCTCTGATTTCTCATTTTTCCTTTTTTCTTTTTCTTCTTTTTATTTCCTTTTTCTACCCTTTTCTCAAGTTCGTCTCCCGACCTGACTTTTTATCCCCGGGGCCGTTAAAAAGATTTCCTGGCACATTGCGAAACAGGATAAAAAAAGTTCACTAGCAAGGACGAAATATTTTGCTGCTCCACTGATATATTGAGTCGGCGCGGTGCCGCGATTATTGATGAGTTCTCGGGATGAAGTTTCATTAATGGTAATTATGTTAACTAAGGCAAGTTAAGAGAAGAAAAATTTAAGAGTGAAGAATGTTAGCAACGTTAATGTCATAAAGATTTAACAACTTTAAAAATAAGCATTAAAATATAAATTTATTACACGTAACATATTAAATATTTAACGTCTTGATTTAAAAAAGAAACAATAAAAAATTAAGAGACTTAAAAACTGAAGTTAACATTTCATGTACTATCAAGTAGGTAAGATTTTCGACAAAAAAGTAAGTTTATTGTCATGCTCATTGTTAAAAATGCAAATAGTTTAAGAAACATTAAAAAATAATCCGCAATATTTGATCTGGAACATTTTAAAGTCAATTTTGTAAAATTTAAAACGTTTTAATTTGAAAATGTCAATTGTCCCGAGTTAAAAACTATAAACACTCTTGATTGAAAAATAAATTAAAGGTTGTCATTTCATAAGAGTAGAGCGAAAAACATTATCTACAACGATTTATATTTTGTATTTTAGTAATTTTGTGCTTTTGTAGCTCTGAGCTAATAAAATCATTTTTAATGTCGTCCATCAAAGTACATTTTACAAGAATTAGACGTTCTCAAATTTGTCACTTTTCAAGCTCTGAAATAATTAATTTTTTTTTTTTTTTTGATTC
>NC_046665.1:81523302-81526886 GCF_010883055.1 Belonocnema kinseyi | reverse complement strand
TTTGATTGATTTCATTTTTTTATTTAAAGGATTTTTTTTTTTAATTTTTAAATGAATTTTCGACAAAAAAATATGACTTTTCAACAAAGTAGTTGAATTTGCAATAAAATAATTAAATTGCCAACCAACGAATAAGAGTTTAATCCCAAAAAGATTAATTCTGAACCAAAAGCATAATAGTAGATTTTTCAGTACAAAACATTTGACTTTCAACAAAAAAATAGTTGAATTTCCTTACTTAGGTTCTATTAATTCAGACAGAATTTAAGCAAAAAATGCAAAAAAATGGGAAGTTTCTTGCAAATATGGAGTAAAACAGGAATTCTTTAAAAAGGGGGAGAAGAAGGGAATAGGTAAAAGAGTGTAAAGTCTCATATTGAATAGTTTAAAGCTTTGGATTAATGAAATTCTCTTCATAGACTGTCATATTTATGAATATACGTATATTAAGAATTTCAACAAAGAAAACATAAAAGTGTTATTTGATTTTATTTATTTTTCTCTTTTTATGATTTAACTTTAAGAATTAGTTTATATGTTATAAATTCTTTGAAAAACTAGCTACCAATTTTCTTTAACAAACTATTTAACTGTTATGTATCTGGAATGAAGAGAATTATTGAGCCAATAAAACCGGTTTTGTCCAGTTTTACAGTCAAACAAAATATTTCTAACCAAGAGTCCAGAGAAGAATACTTTGAGCTTCGAAGTTGGGACAAGGTTCTAACTGCTACAAACGGTCATAAAGTCCCCTTCACTTATAAAGCTTGGCTGACCAACGTCTTCAACTCACTTCAGAAGGAAATACTAGCAATAAGGCGTTCAGGAAATGGATTGTTCTTGATGGGCGAATCTTACTTTACTCTAGAAAGAACGAACTAAGCTTTTATTTCGCATGAACTTTGCGAGAGCGACAGAGTTTCAAGTCTCTCTTGTAGCACAGTCTTTCTGCGACAACCGCGACGTTTACGCGGATATTCTCGTGTTGTAAGTTCCTCTCAAATCATTTCATCCTGCTCGACTTTTCCAGATCGTAAATAAAGTCCGACGTTCGCGTTTCCTGGAAAATTACCAAGCGTACTTCGAATCTTCTACAGAGAACCAGAAAGAAATCAAACTTGAAACTTTGCCCTTTATGTCAATAGAACGACCTATCTTTTAGGAGAGGGAAATCGAAAAGAAGGAGGAAGATTCCTCTTTCGTATCGACAAGTTTATTTTTCAGGAACCTAGAACACAATCGATTGACATGGGAATTCCTTGAGTAAAGGATGCGGTGAAGAAGAACAGGGAAATCAATCACCGACGGTTCGCGTCGAGAATTTTTAAAAGGCCATGGGTATTGCTGCTTCCACATGATGGCAACTTTGTTACATTAAAAGATCTCAAATTTCCGAGGGGTTAATTATTCCAAATTTTGGTGTACACTAGATTGCAAGATTGTATGATATTGCAAAAGAATGCATTATATGACTGAAAAATATTGCATGAGATTCCATGAAATTAAATGAGAATGCACGCGGTTGCATGAGATTGTAAAACAATTACAAAGCATTATTGTAAAGGATTTCAAAAAATTTCATAGAACTGCATTTAAATTTCATGGGATTACAATGGATTACACGGGACAGTATCGAAATTTTATGGGATTAAATTGGATTGTAAAGGATTATATGGGATTGTATCGAGATTGCATGCGATAACAAGGGCAGAGGGGAAACTCAAACTTCAAAAAAATGCAAGCCTACATCCCGGTTTTCCCGGTCAAATATCACATTTTTTCAGGTTAGCTTTTAAGCGTTTATAATAATAATTACCCATAGCGAATTGTTTATTTAAAAAAAAACATGAATTTTCAACCTCAAAAGAGGCATTTTCTACGAAAAGATGAATTTTCAATATAACTCTGAACCTAAAGTATAATAGTACTTTTCAAATAAAATAAGTAACTTTCAACTAAAAAACATGACTTCTTGAGAAAATAATAAATTTTCGAAAAAGCAATTACATTTTCAAACAAGAATTTGAATTTTGAACCGAACGTGATGAATTCTGGTACAAAAATACGAGAAAACAGTTGAATTTTCTAACAAAATGGTGACATATCAGCAAAATAGTTGAATTGAGAATATAATATTGAAATTTTACAGTATATAGTAGAATTTTTAACCACAAAAGATCAATCCTGAATCCAAATTATAATAGCAGAGTTTTCAAATAAAAAGAATTAACTTTGAACAAAAATTATGACAGTTTAAGAAAATAATTGAATTTTCAACAAAATAATTAAATTTTCGACCAACTGGTGCAATTTTTAACGAAAAGAGATGAATTCCTAATCAGAAATAAGATCGTGCATTTCTCAATTAAAAATAATAAACTTTTAACCATAAAACACAAATTTTCAAAAAAACAGTTGAGATTTCGAAAAAAAATCATGAAATTTTCTACAAATTAGTGCAAATTTTAAATAAAAGAGATTAATTCTGAACTAGAAATATAACAGTATACTTTTAAATGAAAAATATTTATGTCTAATCCAAAACAATATACCTTTTCTACAAACAGATAAATTATTAATTCAAGATGAACTTTCTGTAATAAAAGACAAATATCTTTTAAAAAGTTGTGTTTTGGTCAAAAAGATTACTTTTTAGCAAAATAGTTGATTTGACAAAAAAGAAATAAATTTTTCATCAAATAGTAGAATGTCTAAAGAAAATAAATTAAATCGGACCTAAAAATATAATAGTGGACTTTTCAAAGAGAAATAATTAATTTTCGACAACAAAAAATTACTTTAAGAAAATAGTTGAATTTTCAGCAAAATAATTGAATTTTCAACCTGATAGTAGAATTTAAATCCAGAAGAAATCAATTCCGAACTAAAAATATAATAATAGACCTCTCAATGAAAAATATAAATCATTAAACCAAAAAAAAAACGACTGGTCAATAAAAAAATTAATTTTCAATACAAAGTAACAAATTTCCTATCCAAAAGACGAATTTTCAATAACAGATTTGAATTTTCGACGAAAAGTGATGAATTCTGAACCAAAGATATAATAGTAGACCAAAAGTTTGAATAAACTTACGAAAAAAAAAGATTTTTGTAGTTTATCCACTTATTTCACAACATTATCTAAATAATTTTGGTATGTACAAATATAGTTTAAACATTTCCAGATCCTTCTGAATGTATGTTATACAAATCAATTCATTTACAAACGGCATAAATATGAAAATATTACTGCAGCTGATTTTTCTTATAGGCGTATTCAAACTTTTGGCCTGTACTGTATACATATACAATAAATATAATATATAAGTATCGGAAAAATTCCGTATTATTTCCCGCCAGTAGTCATTCTAAGGGATTGTAATGGATTACAAGAGATTGCAAAAAATTACGTGGGATTGAATCGAACCCTACTTCGAAGAGACATAAGAAGTCACAGGAACACGAGAGCCTGCATGAAAAAATGCATGGATATAAAAGAAGCTAGAGAAGTATGCCAGGACAGGAAAGTATGGCGACAAATAGTTAATAAAAAGAGTGTTAGTAGATTGAATGACGCCTGA
>NC_046665.1:81492022-81523202 GCF_010883055.1 Belonocnema kinseyi | reverse complement strand
AAAAATCTCTATCCCTTCCACACACTACTCCTTTCCCCTGCCGAGTGAGTCACGCCTACCCCGAAAGGGAAATGGCTTAATGGTGTAATAATAATAAAAAAACAAGTGATTGTAAAGGATTATATGGGGAATTACAGCGAGAATTTACAATAGTGTAGGAGAATTTTTGCTCATTTCCAAATATGTTTAAAAAACATTCAATTTTGAATTCCAAAAAGAATTTCTTCAGTTTTGAGCTTGAAAATAATTTTTGAATGTGTGAGAATGCGAATAACCAAGATGGATTTCAAAGCAGTTTTCAGAAAATGAGGTTCTCTCTTCATCTTCTCTCAATTCGAGAAATTTCAGATAATGCAGGTGAAGTGAATATCTTTGGTCTCTGGTAAACTGTTCGCTCTGCAGTAATGCAAGAAAAAGTAACACGACGAAAAAGTCTCGGTTGCGAAGCAAACATCCATCCGCCGAGAACGAAAGAAAAGAGAAGAAAGTAAATACCTACGTCGCGTGTCTACGTATCTTTCTCTTCATCTCCAAACTTCCTTTGTCTCTTTTTACGAAGGCAAGAGCTGTTATATCATCGGGCATTGTAGCTTGTTACTTGTGAATTACGTAGTTCATAGCATATTGTTTCAAAAGGAAAAGTTCACGAAGGTAGGACAAAGGGCGCGAACAAAGAGTCAGAGGACCTTTTCTTCCGGAGGTCCAATAAATAAAATATCCAACACTACGCACTTTTGCATGCGTTCCCATCACGAGGACTGAGGAGCCAAAGGTGATCCTAATTCATACGACGCGACGTCTTCACCTTTGAACCAAATCCCTTCCGGAATTTTGTATTTCATTCTGATTTTTGTCATTTTTCGGGAAAATATAGTTGGTGTATATAACTTTTCTCAGAGAGTAAAATTCGAATTACTCATTATTAAACCAACTTAATTTAAAAACTTGCAATGATTTATACAAAAATTTTAAGCTGTTAAAGCTAAAGTTTTTTTCAACCAAAACTCTTTAAATTAAAGTAGCCAAAATTTATCTCTTCTGAATTTTTAGCTTTCCAATTTAAAGCTTAACCAAATTTTCATTTAAAAACTTTTAATTTAATCTTTAATAATAAATAAGTTCTAAATCTATTTTTAAAGGGGGGGGGGGGGCTTCATCTCACAATGAAACATTCAAAATAATAAAGTATCAATTTCACAGTTTTCAATTATACAAATTTTTATTGTCGGAAAAATTCCCGGTTTTTAACATTTTTTCTCGAGCATACGAATAAAAATAGTTTTCGGTAATTACAGACTTCACAATCCAAAATGCTCTTAAAACTGAGAAAATAGGATAAGTTCTCACAGAAATATGGGAATAAATTCTTTCAAATAAGATTATTACACAGGTACCATAATGAAGTCAATATGAAATTCTTCGAATTCCTAAGATTTCGAGTCCAAATATATTGCATTTTCAACAACATAGTTGAATGTGCAATCAAACGAAATGAATTTTTAACAAAAGAGTTGAGTTTTTACGTTTAAAACTTAATTTTTTTAGAAAATAGTTCACTTTTTAATAAAACAATTGAATTTCACAAAAATAGTACAATTTTCAAACAAATGGTCGAAATAAATACAAGATTCAAGAAAACCGTTGCATTAACAACCAAGTAGTTGAATTTTTACCACACAAAAAAACAGCTATTAATTTTCAACAAAAAAAGATGACTATCTACCGTAAAAGATGAACTTCCAATCCATAGGACGATTCATTTCCGCAAAAAATACGACTTTTTAAACAAATAATTGAATTTTTAACCAAATAGTTGAATGTTAAAAAAACCTATGTTTCAAGAAAACAGTTGCATTTACAATCAAATAATTGAACATTAACAAAAAGAGATGAATTTTCAACAAAAGAGTTGAGTTTTCAAGTTTAAAACTTCATTTTGTTAGAAAATAGTTCACTTTTTAATAAAACAATTGAATTTCAAAAAAATAGTACAATTTTCAAACAAATGGTCGAAATAAATACAATATTCAAGAAAACCGTTGCATTAACAACCAAGTAGTTGAATTTTTACCACACAAAAAAACAGCTATTAATTTTCAACAAAAAAAGATGACTTTCTACCGTAAAAGATGAACTTCCAATCCATAGGACGATTCATTTCCGCAAAAATACGACTTTTTAAACAAATAATTGAATTTTTAACCAAATAGTTGAATGTTAAAAAAACTTATGTTTCAAGAAAACAGTTGCATTTACAATCAAATAATTGAACAGTAACAAAAAGAGATTAATTTTCAACAAAATAGTAGAATTCTTAACTAAATTATTGCATTTTCAAGCCAAAAAGACAAATATTTAAAACGGTTGAATTTCGAACAAAAAGCTTATTAATTAAATTAAATTAAAAGCTTATTAATTTTCAAACAAAAAAAAACGAATTTTCTAGAAAAAAAGATAACATTTAAACAAAAAGATGAATTACAACCAAATAGTTGAATTTTCAAAAAAAAATGGATGATGTTTGAACAAAAAAGTTGAATTTATAACATAATAATTAAAATTTCAACAAAATAGTTCAATTTTTTAACCACAAAGAATTAACTTGGAAACAAAAATAGTTAGTAAGAGGTGCAAAAATATTTTTACACATATGTTTTACCATTAAGGACGTTGTATTGTGTGTTGCTGTCAAAATTAAAACTAACCATAATTTTAGCAACCTTAAGGTTTTTTTAAATTGAAAATTCAACCAAATTCCCAGTCATTTGCCGGTTTTTTGGTCTAGTGGTCAACCTGTTTGTAGTTGAAATATCCTATATAAATTAAAAAAATATAATTTTGGTTCAATAAAAGATATAATTTCAAAAGCCAAATCCAAGTTTAAACCAGATTTTCCTCTGGATATAGATTCTATTTCCGGGATTGAATCAAATTGTGAGCTAAATCTCACAGAAGGTATTATCAGAAATCGAAAAATCTACTCCTTTCATCGAATAGTGCACTACGAACCCCTCTTATTGTTAGTTTTAAATAGATATTCGATAAAGTAATACAGCCATATTATCAGAAACCTACTCAAATTTCCGGCTTTAAGAAATTACGTAGACTTAGCATTATACACATACAATTCTTATAATCATTTCTCGAATGCAGAGGTCATCAAGAATAAAAAAGGAAGTAAAAAAATAGCTTAAAATGCAATTTTTCAAACCTTTCCAAATAAAAGTAATGAAATTTAGATAGATAATTTAACAAGGCTTTTTAAGTCTCACCTCTCGTCTCGAATTGCTGGCAGTGGGTGTTCGCCGGCTTCTTGAATATCCGGCGTCCATAGACCTAGTGTTTAGAGAATTTTGAAGATCCCTGGATTCGGTACTAAGGCCACGATGAGGAGGTACTCGCGGTCTGTAATCAACCGTTCGATTATTATGAGTTTTTGATTTCGTTGAAATCACGGCACTGTTGCCAACGTCAGAACTTTCCTCGTCAGCTTCTTCAACCGGCGAAGGTGGCAGAGGCGGGAATTCGAGAACCTCGACGCTAACCTGCAAAATAACAAAAAAATGTACTTCTTCTCAATCGAGAATGGCCTTTTCTTGAAAAAGCAATTTTCGAAACGGAAATTGCGAATCTGCCAGGGTCGAGATAAATCGGAGGTAATAAAATAAATTGATGAATAATGGTTTAAAATATTCTATCTGTTGTCAATGTATAGTAGTCGGAAAAGAAAGTTTGATGGTATAATTTCTTGATTTCATGTTTGACGAGATATGGGGAGGAGAAGCAGACAGAATTTGGTATGCAATGCTTTGCGAACCATTTTTCAATTACATTTTATTGCGTCAAAACGAAAGCAGATAAAGTCGGTGACTAACAGATTTGAAAGTTAATTTGATACAAGCTTTACGATGGTTATAATCACTTCTTAGACATTGGTGAAATGAAGAGTCCGTGGTCTAAACCTGTTAACTGACCTTTCAGAAATTTGACACGGAGAAGGAAAATCGTTGTTTTTTTTGTTTTTGAAATCGTCCATATTTTTTAAGACTGCAAAATGTATTATTCATATGTTATCTACAAAAGGTCCAACGGTATGAACCTGTTATCTGCAGTGTTATACTGCTGGTTTTCTATCGTTTTTCCCGGGATTGAATGTTTCTGGATTGTTTTCAAAGCTTCGGGAAAATAGAATTCGATGAAATTTATAAGGAATCCAGGTAAATTTTAATAAATTCAGGATAGATTCTTAAGAATTCAGAACTAATCTAAAATAATTCACGTTCAATTCAAAAGAATTAAAAAGAATTGGAGTGAATTAAAAAAAACAATTAATAAAGAAGCCAATGAATTTAATTAAACTCAAGTAACTTTAGAGGAATTTAAGGCAAATGAGAAGAATTCGATAAAATTTAAAGTGATATTTTAAAAGATTCAAGTCATTTTAAAACAATTCAAAAATATGAAAAAATGAATTGGAGTTAATGGGTTGATGGTGAATAGTGATTTTATAAAAATTTCAGGAAATTCAATTGAATTGATACGAATTCACAGGGTGAGTTCAAAAGAAGTCAAAGATATTCAAAAGAATTCAAAGGAATTTAGGAAAATCAGAAACATTTGAGGCTTCTGTTTTAATTTATTGAAAAAGTGAATAAAAGTGACTTAAGTGGCGATATAACAAAAAAAGCCTAGAGTTTCTAGTTTCTATATCAAACCGGACATGATGGGAGGTATGTGGAATACTTGTTATTAATTAAAATAAATATTCAATTGCAAAACTACAGGAATTTGAATTCGGAACCTAACCGGCTTAAACTACCTTCAGAATTCCTGGTTTGCTTTTAATTTAATTTCTGAATCCAAATTTGTTAAGTTTTATCATTATATATTTATTTTCATTCCTTATAACTCCCATTATCTCCATTTAAAGTTCTAAACTCCAAAAACTCCAGGCTTTATTTTAATATGCATTTCATCAAAATCTAAGGATACATGTTTTGAAATATTCTGTATTTTAAATTTTAATTTCAAAAAACTATAGAAAGGACATATATTTTTGGGAAATGGTTATAACGATCGTAAATTTGGTTAAATTTCCTTTTAAACATGTTAGTGACAAACTTGATCTGTTTTAGTTTTGACGCAGTACAATTTCATTAAAAAATGGTCTCCACACTAAAATTTACTAAATTATATTCGCCATATCTCGGTAATCTCGGTTTATGGTTTTGCACTCACAATGTAGTAAACAAATGTGTTTATTGGACAGTCATATAAAATGGAGTGTCCAACTTTTATTAGCTTAAACAATATCACACTTTAATGAACAATTTTGACCATTTTTCAACACTAATAAACGTCATTCGACAACAAGGACGATTTTAAGTATTTCGTAAAAAATTCCATTTTATGTATCATAATTAAATATCTTAACAAAAAAGGCACTCAAGGTTGCTCACAAAAGTGCGGTTACAAAAATCCAATTTTAAACAATTCTCGTCAATAGTACAATCAAATTTCTAAAAACTCTGGAATTATAATAATCATATTATTTTTATTGTAAAAAAATCAATTCATATCTACTCGGAAATCAAAAATTCGCCATATAGTAGCAAAACAATTATTTTCAAATAGATGCGACTAAAAAATTTCAGTTACTTTTTCCAAATTCTATGGTTTTTCGAAAGGTCTTTCAGCATCCAGGTCTTTCAGTTCTTGCAGCAAATTGAGAAATAGAGGAAAAATTTAATTTTAGGTAAAAAAGAGATTTTTTACAAAAAAAGGGTCATTTCTTTTAAGATGCAAGAGGAGTAAAAATTCATCAATAAATACAATTATTATAGAAAAACAATAGATTAAAAAAATTCTCATGCTTGTATTAATAGAACTTTCATTCTTCCAATTTCCTAAATTTGTTTGTAAATGTATTTTTATCCGCACTTTTTTTTTCGATCCCATCAATTTTGCTTCCTCATAAAGAGAGATTTGTAATGACCTACGTTTTCAAATATACTTTTTTGGCATATATGGATATAATTCAAACACAGGAAATCGAAAATGCAATTTAAAAAAATTCTCTATCGATATCTGATGATTCGCGTCATCGAGATGCAGCGTGGACCTATTGTGCAACCTTTTATGACCTTCCATGAGCTACCAATATAGTTTTTTAATTTTTAAACAAAATTGTTCTACTTGCTTAAAAGAGGAACGTTTTTTTGTTACTATTGACGAACCTTAATGACCTTTCATGATCAATCAATAGCGATTTATAAAGTTTAAAAAAGGGTTACATTGTTTATATGAGAAATTTTTTTTTTAATTTGAAATTTGACTCTACCGTAAGTTAAAAAGTTGTTCGTTATAATAGAACACACTGATTGAACATTTGATGGTCTCTCTGATTATCTGAAAAGAAGATTTTCGCTAAGACAGGAACATAAGCTTGAAAAATATTGAATGTGTCAATTTTTTTCTTTTCTCAGGGCAAAACGTTCCTCTGTGAAGAAAAAAATTTATTTGATACCTATCAAGAAGTAAAATGCTCATGAAATGAACATAAGTAATTACAACCCATAGTACTTAGCAGCGGTATTTTTCTATTATGTTCTTGTCAGGAAAAACTCCTGCGTTGTTTAAAGTATTTTTCTAAGTAAACAAGTAAGAAATAATTTTAAAACCTCACGCTCGCAAAAATTTTAAGCAGAATATTTTCCAAAACTGAAAAAAATTGCTTAGACATTTTTAAAGATCTTTTAATAAAATAAAAAAACACGAGTCATCAACAGGGTTGATGACTCTTAATATTAGCTGTAAAAATCTTCATGAAATGTTTGTAATATTTCTGAAATCTTAGGACTCTTTTGAGATTGTTTAAAATCTTTGAAAATCTTTTAAATTTTTTAAATCTTTGTGATTTGAGATACTTTAGAAAAAATTGGTATTGATTAGTATCCACAAAAATTTTTTTGTATCGATCTACTACCAAAACGTCTAATTCTTATGACTTTTTTCTATTTTCCGGAGAACGACATTTAAAATATTTCAAATTCGTGAAGTGAATTTTTCAGACCAAAATTTTCTTGAATTTAAACTTTTCTAACATTTAGAAAATACTAGAAATCGATATAAAAAATAATTCCTTTGATCGTGCCTTGTTTCTAAATGTCTCAAGTTTCTTTTTATGGTGATCCTTAAAAAATGAATCGAAACTTCTTGGGGGGAAAAAATGGAAAAAGGGTTCAGAATTCTCGATCTTATGTATTTATGGGGTCTTTTGAAATTTAAGGAAAAACAGAAATATGGACAAAAAGGAGTCAGTGTTAGGCCTGAAATATAAATGATTGAAACGATAGACTTTTAAAAACAAAGTTTCATACCTGGAATTCCGGATTTTTCGAATCCTCGAGAATGGCGTCGATAACATTCTCAATCTGCTTCTGATCGTTTTTATTATGGCTCTCGATTCCATTTTGTCTAGATCTCCTTCCAGAGGAATAAACCTCCGTCCCGTTGAGTTTTCTCCGATCGAAATCGATATCAGAGCTGGACGTCTTCGAGTTTTCAGAGTCGGAACTATGTTGTTTCTTGGGACGATTATCAAATGGATTTTCCGGAATCCTCTTATCCTGATCATTCTCATAACTGTTTCTCTTGGAACTAGACCTAACATCTCCATTCCTCCACCTTTTGCTATCAATGTAAGACTCGCTGTTCTTCACGCTCTCAATTTCCTTAATCGCGTCGCTTACTCTTTCCAACTGTCGACGATTTTCGTTGAGGGCCTTCTTTACAATCTGATCCTCAATGAGAAGATTTAGCGGAATCTTGGAGTCCAAACGACGTTCGTTTGACGATTTCCTTGGTGGGATGTTCTCGAGGAAGAGGTTGACGGCGATTTTAGCATCCAAACTTTTCGAGATGGACATTGAGATAGGGCCACCGTTGCACTCTTTTCCCCTGTCTGGGAAAACACAAGCATCAACATCGTCGACATGCAAGCGAGGGGAAATTTTATTCAAATTCTTTATCTCCTTCTCCTTGTCGGACAGATCGGAATTCTCTTCTTCCTCGACCGTAATTTCGAGTTGGCTTTTGCTTCCTGTCTCGTTGTTTATGGCCGGAAGGGAAACTACGCGAACTAAATCCGGTGGCACTGGTGGTGTGAAATCGGATGGGGGGTCGTTTAGACCCTCGAGTCTGCCCTCTTTCAGGAGACTCGTGATGTTGTCGAAGGTACTGGAATAGCGCTTTGTCTCCGAAAGGCGATTCTCGTCGTGATCGTCAAATGACAGGGTCTTCGTTCTCGTCGGCGAATTCGGTAAATTCTTCCTCTCCTTCTTTCGCCCTTTGCGAATCACGTAAGTTCCGTTCTTCGAGAGATCCTGAGGCCGTATTTGATCGAGATCAGTCGTTGAGGAATCGGAATATGGAGATATCAGGTCGTCGTCTGTTGTTGAAACTCGAGGGTCTTGCCAGTCGTCAAAGTCTCGGAGCTTGGATGCTGACCCAACACCTGAAAAATGGTGATTGAGCAATACCAAAAGATATCGATACCTGGATGCTAAAAGAATCTGCCTCGGAGTGTACGTCTCAAACAAGCACTCTGGCCTTGGTCGTCCAAACTTTTACCTAACCACTCTGCTCTTCCAATTTCGAAAAAAATTTTAAATTCTGCTTTTAAGGGCATGTGATACTTAGAAAATTGTCGATTTTACCAGTTTTAGGTTCCCCCGACTTTTTTTTTCTAGAATAATAAATATTTTGTCTTAAAAATTTGGGAAATGATAGCGAACATGCTAACGGACGTCCCCACATACTTTTTTGTAGGTTAATTCAAAAGAGTTTTAATTTAGCAAAATGTGATTAATTTGCATAGCGCTTAGGAAATAGTATCGATTTTTTCAGTGTTAGATTTCCCCGGCTTTTTTGCTAGGATAAAAAATATTTTGCCTTCAAAATCTGGGAAATGATAACGAACATGCTAACAGACGTCCCCACACAGTTTTTTGTGTGTTTTTTTTATCAATAATTTTTGATATTGCTAACAACGTGCGTTAATATTTCGAGGTTATGTGTGTTACAATTCACCCGAGCGTTACTTTCAAACTACACAATAATTTTGGCCAAAAACTTTGAACTTACAAATAAACATAGTAACTAATCTCCCAGAACTAACCTTGTGTGCAGGCAATCAAAAAAGTTTATTTCATAATTTCCAGATTATCGGAAAGGCAGAGATGAAAAACGACGTAACCTAAAAATAGTGCATATGCATACAATTTTTATTTAGCATAATACATTTTTTTGTTAGTATCCCTCAAAAAAGAGTCCGGGACGTCCGCTATGATATTTTATAGCTTTTTTTCCACAAAAATGAAAATTAAAAAAAACTGAATTCGGAGATGCTATAAAATATCATAACGGACATCCCCGGACTCTTTCTTGAGGGATAATAACAAAAAAATTTATTGTGCTAAATAAAAATTGTATGCATATGCATTATTTTGAGGTTACGTCCTTTTTCATCTCTGCCTTTCCGATAATCTGAAAATTATTTATGAAATAAACTTTTTTGATTGCCAGCAAACAAGGTTAGTTCCGGGAGATTAGTTACTATGTTTATTTGTAAGTCCAAAGTTTTCGTCCAAAAATATTGTGCAGTTTGGAATTAGCGCTCGGGTGAATTGTGACACACATAACCTCGAAATATACACGCACGTTGTTAGCAATATCAAAAATTTTTTGATAAAAAAAAACACAAAAAAAGTGTGCGGGACGTCCGTTAGCATGTTCGCTATCATTTCTCAAATTTTTAAGGCAAAATATTTATTATTCTAGAAAAAAAGCCGGGGAACTTAAAACTGGTAAAATCGACAATTTTCTAAGTATCACATGCCCTTAAACTAAGAAAAAATTTGTTGAAGATAAAAAAATAGACTCTTCCAATTCAGATAAAAATTATATCTCAATCTCAATGAAAATGTTGAAAATAAAAGAATATCATTCTTCCAATATTATATAAAATATTGAAAAGCAAAACATCTGCCTTTCAAACTCGCTCAAAACCTTAACGATTAAGATCTCCCTCTGCCAAATCAACAAAAATTAAAAACTAAAGTATCCTTATTTGGGGCCTTCCATAAATCACGGGGTGTCTTTAGGAGCATGGCCTCAATAATTTATATGAGTGGCTAGTTTCGCCATTCGTTGATTCATATTCTTATCAAAAAAATAAAAATAAAGCTTATGATTTTTTGTTTTATTTACGTTTTACAAGAAATAGCAAAAGCCACGCAGCTCCAATTCGGATAAAAATGAAATATTAACATTTCTTTCATTTCTTTTGAAATTAGCATCCTGAAATTATTATTGTTGTCTCTAATTAGCTAGAAAGTGAGATAGTTTGGAAATCTGTTTTGGAATGACAAATCTTTTTCATGATTATTTTATGTAAAATTACTCCTGATAAAATATATTGCTTTTCAATCTTAAGTACAATTTTTTAAATAGGGGCGCTAAACTCATGATTCGTTCCAATTTGCAGGGTTTGTTTGTGGATATTTTAAGAACTCTTTGAGTTCTAAATAAATTACCTCAATGTCGGAAAAGAAGTATTTTTATTTAAATAAAAAAAGAATTACTTTTAATATTAGCAATTTTAGAAATGTATTAATTTTTGGATTTTTTCCTTTTTGGAAAATGTAATAATCCAAATAGATTGGTTCAGAATCAACCACAAACGTTTCTTTATACATACATTCAAGGCTTTCTATTTGAAACAATTCAGGTTCAAATTGTATACTTTTTAATATTTGCTTTATAATTGCTCATTTTTAATAAAGTCGAATATTGCCTTTTTCAAACAATTGTTCTTTTTTTAATTAAAATTTGTTTAATTGAATGGGTTGAAAATGGAGTATTTTAGACTGAAGCAATATTTGAGTAGAATTTGAAATGGAATAACAATGTTTAATTTTTACGAATCTATTAATTTGAAAATATTTAAAAATTGAAAATAGTTTATTTTATTCATTTATATATTAGAAAGTTTAAACTTTTTAAATTACAAAGGCAATAAAATGATTAAATTTTTAAATTACTTTCTCGGTTTTTATCAAGTATACGATAACTTATAACCACTTTACAAGATGAAAAATGGTTTTTGTTCAACATTTTTAAATTCAAATGCTTTTAATTTCTAATTGTTTAAGTCTTCATAACTGCATGTTAGAATTCTTTTGATTAAAATTGTAAGCTTCAAAATGAAGACCTAAAATGGGAAATTTTTAAAGTAAAATATTTTCTAATTAAGCATTCTAAACTAAATGATTTAATAATTGCAAAAGTTAATGCTTGAATTTAAAAAAGCTGAATTCGAACTTATTTTAAATTGCATTATAAGATGTGATATGAAGTTTGGGATATTTCAAGAGATTGGATACATTTTTCTTCTAAAAATTTATGAAAATCCTGGCCAACAAATAAAATTCACTTTCATTTCCTGACTTTTTCCGATTGTAAAAAAACCCCGGCAATTTCTTGGTGTCCTGATCTAACGACCCCCTGCAATTCAAAGAATTCAGAGGAATTCACGAGAACTCCATGGAATTCAAGTGAATTCAAAAGAGAGTCCGAGAGTGTTTCTATTATCATGGAGGTATCGAAATAAAAGGAGAATATTAATTGAGAAATAAATGTTCAACAAATGAATCTTATAAAAATTAGAAACTAGTATTGTTACTCACTAGAGACGTCGCTACTTTTTCGTCGTCTTCTGCCCACAACTTTGGTACTTCCCGGTGCATAAAGAGGATCCTCCTCCAGCGACACTTCCCAAGCAATCGAGTGCCTTTTGCTAATTGGAGGCGGCGGTGGAAGCAACTCCTCGAGCGAGTCGTCCGAGAAGTGTTCCTCCTCCGACTGGGTCCTGAAATCAGTCGAGTTTCTCGTCGAAAAGTCCGAGTTCCTCGTCGAGAACCTGTCCGAGTATCGTTCCTCCGAGCACCTGTCGGACGTCTGAGTCGAGAACCTCTCGGCCGATTCGGCTCGGGGTAGAGAGAAGGAAGCAAAATCGAGATTCCTGATGTTGAAAGGATCTGAGTTGGCAATATCTACATCGTCGATGTCGTGGTCATTCGAACTAGCACTCGCGACCGCTATCGAAAAGTCCGAGTGGAACCTCTCATTGGAGGTGGAGTTTGCTCTGGAGAAATCTGAGGAGTCGCAATTTGCTCTCATGGAGAACCTCTCGACACTAACGGAACTGGAACGAGGAATGGAAGATCGTTCAGACTCCGAGTTCCTGGAGAAACGGCCTTCACTCGAGTCGGAGTTGTTCCTTCTTCTGGAAGATGATGAATCTGAGCCGTTGTGATTCATTAAGAGCCTGTCCTCAACGCTACTCGAC
The DNA here is from genome assembly GCF_010883055.1 of Belonocnema kinseyi. Classification (NCBI taxonomy): domain Eukaryota; kingdom Metazoa; phylum Arthropoda; class Insecta; order Hymenoptera; family Cynipidae; genus Belonocnema; species Belonocnema kinseyi. The sequence goes on along the minus strand of NC_046665.1, from coordinate 81,510,793 downwards.
TTCATTATTTCATTTTGTCTCTGTTTGCGAAGGTGGGTTGATCGGTCTTTCTCGGGACTCGGGTGCTTCCGGTCGAGACCTTCTTCTGAAGAACGACGCCTGACTTCTCGGTGCTTCTCTATCGCCTTTGGATTCGTCCTCGGGGGAATCCAGTTGAAGGAGACTTTGCCATTGAAGGGGAGACTAGCAAATTTGCTTGGAGGACTTGGGGGATCCGCCAGTCGGAACGGTTCCACACTTCCGTTCTCCCAACCATATGGACGTTGGTGTCTAGTTTTTGGCTGAAAAAAAAGCTACATTAATTACAATTTTAATAAAATAAACTTTGACATTTCTTTCTAAAGAATTCAGGTCGTAATCAATCTGTTTTTTTCTTTTAATTTTAAAACCCTGTTGCTAAGTCGAAACCTAAGATCCCTAAATTAAGATAAAACGTTTACAAGGATTCCTTATCATAGAAATCAGCGAATGGAGAAATAAAATACGATTCCAATTTCGAAGTTTAAGAAGCACAATGATTTAAACTCGACTTTCCAGTTTCGTTTGGATTCCCTCCGATAAAGCCAACTGCCAATCACTTTTCAGGATCCGAGCTTGACTCGTCGGATAACTTACGCGAGATATCGTGAGAGACATTTAAATTCCCGAGAAATTCTTATTCGAATCGAATAAAGCTGATTCAGGATCCATTTTGCACTCGAATAACGACCGTTTAATGGGTTTTCGAAGGATCTTCATACACATATCGTAAGCTAATAATTATTATGGAAGAGTTTTTGGAGTTCTTAATTAAAAATCTGTGAAGATTCTAGAAAAAGAAGCTGAGTGGTAATTTAAAGTGGCCATTAAAAATATAATAGTATATATTTAAAATAAAAACAATTAACTTCTAACCAGAGAAGATGATTTTTGAGGTAAATAATTAAAATTCTAGCTGAATAATTAAATTTTCAACAGAATAGTAGAATTTTTAAACAAATGAAATGAATGCTGGATCGAAAATATGTTAGTTTATTTGATTAAAAAGAATTAACTTTTAAAAAACTACGTTTAAGCCAAAAGGGCCAATTTTCCATCCAAAAACACGAATCTTAAACAAAATAACTGAATTTTCGACGAAGAGACATATAATAGTAGACACTTCAATTTAAAAAATCAACTTTCAACCATAAAAGATATATGTTTATCGAAAAATATGTCTTATATATCAAAAAATGAATTTTCAATCCAAAAGGTCAAATTTTCGTCCAACAACAATTACTTTTTAACAAAAGAATTAAATTCACCGAAGACCAGAATATTTTCACCAAATAGTACAATTTTTAACCGAAAGAGATAAATTCCGAACGATCAATAAGATAATAGACTTTTTAAATCAAAAATTAACTTTCAATAAAAAAGATTTCTTTTTAGGAAAAAAAAACAATATCTGAGAAAATAATTAAATTTTAAAACAAATACTAACACTGTTAAATAAAAGAGATGAACTGTGGATACAAAATATGATAGTGGACTTTTTAACTATTTTTATTTACCTTTAAATCATAAACGATACATTTTTATTCAGAAAATATGACTTTTCTAACAAAAGATTAAGTATTAATCCAAAGTAACGAATTTTCCACCCAAAAAGATGAATTTTTAACAAAACCGTTAAAATTTAAACAAACAAAGATGACTTTAAAAGAATAGTTGAATTTTCAACATAAAATTTTTAACCAAATAGTAGAATTTTAAACAACAAGAAATTTATTCTGAACCAGAAATATAATTGTAGACTTTTGAAAGAAAAATAATTAACTTTCAAACAACAAAAAAAGACTTTTCTGGCTAAAAAATAGGATAGAAGACTTTTTGATTAAAAAGAATTAACTTTCAACAAGAACAAAAAACTATTCGTCAACCAAAAGATGAATATTTAATCCAACAAGATCAATTTTTGATTTAAAAAGACCAATTTTCAACAAGCAGTTTAATGCTAGACTAAAAAATATGAATTCTGAACAAAAAATATAATAATAGAGCCCAGAACTAATAACTATAACCATTTTGCTTTAGACTGGTGGATCAACAACCGCCATTCCATCGACGAAAAAATATTTTACTAACTACTCTAGTCGACAACATTATATAAAAACTCATAATAATAGACTTTTCAATTAAAAAGAATGAACTTATAGCCAAAAATAGCTGGATTTTGTATTGGGTTATACACATTCAGTTCTCACTTAAGCGAAAAAAGAGAAAAAGGTGATATTTTTTTTACAGGGGAAATATATAGTGTAAAAGAAACACTGGTTTTTAGCGTAACATTACTTTAAAATATAAAATATAAAATGAAGGGTGGCAGTAAAAAACTAGATAACTAACATTTTTCTCAAAATGGGTTCACTGCATAAAAAATACTTTAAAAATCAAATACACGTTGTACTTGAAGGATTTATTTGAAATCTTATTTTATAATGTAATAAAAAAATTTATTTTCAACTTTAGTTAAAATTGAACTCAGTAACACTTTTTTTTACCTTTAGTCTCAATATTTCTAGAAGTTATTATCGTCTATTGAAAAAAAAAAATTTCTTTTTACTTCTATCGGCATTTCATCATAAAACGTCTGTAATATTATGATGTCTAATCTCAATTTTCTCGGAATAATTAGATCTTTAATCGCTACTGAAAGCTTATTTTCAAAACCTGTGAAAAATTTAAGCCTATAATCCTGCATTTAGAAACTAAATATTTCGGGAATGAGTTTTTATTTTATATATGAACTGTAAATTGCAATTTTTATCACAATCTGCAATCGAGCCAGCTCCAAGTTAAGATTTTTTTTGCCCCCAATTCGGTAACACTTCAGCTCGGGCGTAGATATTTGTTTGATAATTAAGTTGTGATTTCGATTTTACATAATGTGTTTTTACTCTACTGAAAACTTCTAATAATGTTGATTACTTACATCTATATTACCATCCTTCAAATGAAACAATACGATATTTATGACAAAAGTAAAAAGAACTTAAATAAATTCCCGGGTTTCAAATAAATTCCCAGCTATCTACTGCTGGTTAAAAATTCCATGCCGATTCCCGGTTTTCCCAGTTAAACAAATGAGGAATGAAGATTCTGAAAGTATGAGCGCAAAACGAAGAAGAAAATAAGTACACTTACTAGGGTGGTTTGCGTGGTTACAGCTTGTCCGTGCCGATTGCATTCTTCCATTGCAGCCATCCATTGCTGTCGACCACTTCGACGACCAGACGATTGAGCACTTCTCTTTGACGAGTTTCCTGGAGAAACCCTGTATAAATACAAATAAAACAGTGATATAATCAGATTTTTCCTTGGCCAATTTTTTATTTACCCTGACCATTAATATTCAAAGACCAGCATTTTAATCTTGTACAATTTTTAACATAGAATAGTTTATAAACAGAAGTTTACAGATATAAATCCATATAGAATATATTGCAGTAAGGATCTGGATATAAGAGTTAATTTAAATAGTTGTAAATAGTAAGGATAAGATACAATCAAATTGTTGGATAGCCTTGTAATAAACGGAAGCCATGTAAACCCTCAGGGGACACATTATGAACAAAGAACAGAATAAAACAATTTCAGATTAAAATTTCAAAATTATTTATTTCAACAAACAAATAGAAATTTTATACCATAAAAGATGAATTTTTAATCCAAAAGCACGAATTTTAGCAAAACACTTGAATTATCAATTAAAAAGACGATTTTTTAACAAAAATAGTTCAATTTTCAACCAAACAGTTCAATTTTTAATCAAATTTTTTTATTTTCAACTTACAAAGATTCATTTTCAACCAAATAATCGAATTTTTAAACAAAACAAAAAAACTTCAACCAAAAACAATTTTATTTTAAACCTAATAATTAAATTTTTTAGAAGACAGTTGAATGTTCAAAAAATAAAGATGAAATTTCAATCAGCAATTACAAATTTTGTGCCAAAATAGACAAATATTCAACAGTTGGATTTCCTACACCTTCTTAACAATATGCTTAAATTTTCAACATAATAGTTAAATTTTGAAAAAAGTTGTTGCATTTTGAACTCACATGGATGAATTTTCAAGCACGAAAAAAAATAAAATAAAAAACAGTTTACTTTTCAGTGAAATAATTGAATATTTTGGAAGACATTCGAATTTTCAACAAAAAAAATGTATATTTAATCCAAAGGGACGAATTTTATATGTAAATAGACTAATGTTCAACAAAGCAGTTGAATTTTCCACGAAAAGGCTGATTTTGTCACAAAATACATGATTTTACAAAAAAATATCTGAGTTTTTACCCGAATACTTGAATTTTGTACCTACAAAGACGAATTTTTAACCAAATAGTCGAATTTTAAATAAAAAAAAAGATTACATTTCAATCAAAAGAAGTTGCAATTTCAAGAAGATAAAGTTTATCCAAAATATTAAATACTCAAGCCAAAAGACGAATATTTTGTAAAACAGTTGAATTTTCGTTGCAAAAATATAAATTTTTATCAAGAAACTTAATTTTTAACAAAAAGTTGCATCTTTAACAAAAAAGAGGAAATTTCAACACAAGAAGATCATTTTTCTACCAAAAAGACGAATTTTCTACTAAAAATGATGACAGTTTGATGACAGTTGAGTTTTTATCGAAAATAGACATTAGTTGAATTTGTTAACACAAAAATATGAACTTTCCACAAAAAGTTAATTGTATACCAAAATAGTCGAATTTTCAGCCCAAAAAGACAAATTTTCAACAAAACACTTTAATTTTCAACCAAAAATGATGAGTTTTTAACGAAATCGATGAATTTGCACACGGATAATAAAATGTTTAACTAAAAATATATTAGAGTGGCCGCGAAACTTCATTTTCAAAATTGCCTAATCTATCCCTGGCCATACATTTTCCCTGACCATTAATATTTAAAGACCAGAAAGCTTGTACATTTTTCAACATAATATCTTCTATAAACGTAATCAAACAATTTCAAATTTTCAAATATTTAATTTATTATCCTTGAAAGTTATTTGAAGAGCCTCTTACGCAGAAAACTTTTCGAGATTAATTTTTGCGAAGGATGGGTACTTGGAACTGAATAAAAAACTGAAGACTGCTTGCGGTATTATCTCGTAAGTCGACCTGAAAACTTGAAAAGGTGGAGGCGATGGCCAATTTAAAATAAGGTAGGTCGTGGAGCATCTGTTCGATCTGGCGTTCGGTTCGCAAGACTCCCATTATCGGCTGCCGATATCGATCGATTGGCCGTAATCAGTCTTGTGAGAAGCTGAGAAGTCGAAGTCTATTCGCATTTTATATTTTTCTCGAAAAGCGACCAAGAAAGAGCCTCTTTAGGGAGTATCCGATTCGTCCTCCGGGCACACAATCGAGTCGAACGAATTTCATGCCTGCCAAGGAGAGGACCCCTTTCAATTCAAGTGTACCATTCACAGAAAATAGATCTATTTATTCCAAAATGCTACTGTGGAGACATTTCCAGTTGACAATCAGAAAAAGCCGAATCAAAAAATTGAAGCATCGATCGAGGAGAAATAAATTATTCCAAAAAAGGATCAGACTCACAGGAGTTTAAGACACACAGTATGCTGCAGTTAAAAACATTACCACAAAATTTCCGGTTGAATTATCCAATGCTTAATTTCCTTTCAAAACTTTATTTTTATTTTCAATTTTTTATTCACCAACAATCAAATATTTTTAAATAAAATAAGATCCAATAGATCGTTTTCTTTCATAAAATTAAATATTTTAAAATATTTAATATAATTTAAATATTAAAAAATAATATTTAATATTTAATAATCTAATTAATATTTAATATAAAAGGGACCTTACGCGCCAAAGCTGAATTTTACAGTACGGGCGATTGTAGCCGAGTACGCAAGCAGGCATTTGAGTAGTGGGGGAGGCGTCAACGAAAAGATCACCACCACCATTTACCACTGCATCTTTAGGCGCTCATATCCGTGAGCTAGTGGAGCTCACGGACACAGCGCATATACAGCTGCCTATGTTTGCAGCTTAATAACAAAAAAAGTAATCAACTTAAAAAATTTCTGATTTTTGCAAATGAAAGAGCAACTCAACAACTATCGATCGGTGTAAAAACCTAAAAATCGATTTTTTGGGCGTAAGGTCCCTTTCTTCGCGGACGGTCACATTTGAAGAAAGTAGGTTTGCCAAAATTTTATAGTTTATATTTCCATTGAAAAACTAAAATATTCCAGACATATATCCAGGTACAACTTAAGAGGTTTTTTTGCACATTTTAAAAATATGTATTTAAAAATGCCTAAGTTTTATTTTTTTTGTTAACTACCAAAAACTGTACCTGGAAATACATTTTTTTTTGTAAAAAAGAACTTTGAAATTTTTAAACCGAACAGAAGAAATTCAGAGATTTGCATATTATTCTTTTCTACTCATTTCGCTACAATAGATAGTCACTATTTTCTTTTTTTTCAAATTATTTTTGTTAGCAGGCTTTGAAAAATCTGTTCAGCGCCTGATGACTTTTTACTGTTTAAAATACCTTTAAAAAAACATTCAAAGTTGAAAGATTCCAAAATAGGTGAAACATACAACATTAGAAAAATTTTATTTAACAATAGTTATTCAGGATTTTTGGTTTTTGCTTTCTCTTTAGATAAAAGATGCAATTGTTATACTCTTAATGTTGTCGGTCTCATTGTATTCCTTGGAAGATTCTCCACAAATCTCTTCGATTCGCTTTTATTGCAAACATTTTAATTATGAGAAATATTAAATTTATAAAACTAAGAACGGTATATTTTTTAAATGCAATTTTTAAAATGAAAACGTGCCAAACATATTTGTAGAGAATCTTGCAAGGAATAAAATGAGTCCTGCCATATTAGGATTTAATAAGAATGGCAACTTCTACCTAAAGAGACAGGCAAAAAATAAAACCCCAAATTATTATTGTTAAATAAACAAATAAAGAATTTCAACGTGAAATATATATTTTTTTAAGTTGGCCTTCAGTTTTGTTCCAAAATTAGTTACAACTAACAAAGGAAATATTTGCTTCAACTTTATAAATAAATTTCAACAATGCTTATTTTTGAACTTGAGATAGCTTTAGTACATGCTTAAAACTTAATGACCAAAGTAATGGATGTTCCAAAATTGTAATGCAAAAATAGTTTCTTTGAAAGTAGCAGAAGCAGATCTTAACTGTTTCGGTACTTTCCATGTAAGATAGGGGAGAAAATTGATTATCTGACTCACTGGCAATGTCGGAAAGTAATTTGTAGGATAGGTCGGTATTGAATTGTCCGATTCCAATAGATATAAAATAGCATCGGTCACTGATTACGAACAATCAAACTTTCTCAGTCATACCGCCCCTTCCATTGAATTTCCTTCAGGTCTTCACTCTCTCGTTGCTTGCAATCCCTTCAGATCGAGAAAGAGGACGGAAATCAATCGCCTGGGAGGACCGATAACGGTAGCAGATTTATTCTTAATCCTCCTCATTCTTCTTCCAATCCTGATTCGTGAGATGTAAATATAGAGAGAGCTTTTGCATTTTTCAAGGACAGTAAATTTGGATCTATCTACTCCGAACTTGGAGGGGGGGGGGGGGGGGGGGGGGGTCCACCTTATTTAATGCTTTCTTATATGGGGAGGGGCGAAAACCATCTTTCACGTATGATACTTTTAGATTTTTTTCAGTGCAATTTAGTGCTTAATGTAGTACCTAATCCGAGCACATTTAATATGAAAAAATGTATATTACTCAGTTGATAATTGTGAGAAAAACAAATTATTTAAACAAATAGAATTTATTTAAATAAATGGAAATTAACTGAAGAACATTTGTAAACATTCCAATAGACCTATTAGTTATTTTCACTTCAATTATCAGCTAACTTCACTTAGTTAAAAGCTGAGGGGGGAAACAATTGATCAAATGCATGGAACAAAACTTTATTTCTGTAATATCTTTGTAATTAATAATCATTATTATAAATTTATTATTTCATTATATAGTAATTGAAAAATAAAAACTATTTTCAAATACATTTATATAGAAAAAATTAGCATTTACAAAGATATTAGCAGAATAGGGCAATAATGAACTGAATCCCATGCATTTGGACCCTTGTTTTCCCCTCAGCAATCAACGAAGTAAAGTTAGCTGTTGATCAAAGTGAAAATACCTAATAGTAATGATTCCCGGAAAAAGGAGAATAAACTGCTTAAAAGAGTCAATTTCCTGAAGACTGTACATTTTTTGATTTAAGGCTAGTTTTCAGGGCACCGCGGGGATAGGTTAAGGGCGATAAACCCGTAAGTATAATAAGTCAAATTCTTCGTTGGAAACTTCTCTATAAGTCTTATAAATTTAATGTCAATTGTTCCCTAACCCTGAACAATTATTCGAAAAATACCAAAAAGTGACTTTTTCCTATGCATTTTCCCATGCAAATTTGAAGTTTGCATTTATTTAAAACTCGCCATTTCAGACCACCCTATTGTTAAATGCAAATTTAATTATTATTTTTTCTATTAAAAATTAAGCTTTTTTATTTAAAAAATACAACGATATGGTAGGTCCCGGAAGCTGGAATTACAACATTGTCATAACTATATGGGCATTATGGCATAATTTAGTGCTAATTTATGCTGCAGAAAAAAATGTTGTGTCCAGTAATTTTGGTCAAAAACATGTCGTAATGTTAGTTTCAGCTGAAGCCACAAATGCGGTATGCGAAACTCGCAAACTATTAGTGACATCAAATTCTCCTTTGTGGAAGAATTTAGTGCTAATTAAGTGCTCTGGATTTGTGCTATGCGAAAAATCCGGGCACTTTTTTTTACCAAACACGTGTAGTAATGCTGACTTCACTCGGGATCTATTAGTGGTATCAAATTTTTCTTTGCGCAGGAATTTAGTGCAAAATTAGTGTTAATAAATGCTGCCAAAATTAAATTTTGTATCTGGTAATTTTGTTCAAAAACATGTAGTAAGGCTGGCTTCAGGTGACTTTGGTATATTAAATTTGGAAAATTTTAATCTTATCAAATTCTCCTTTGTGTAGGAATTTAGTTCTTAATTAGTGCAAACATATGTCACAAAAACTTAATTTTGTGCCCGGTAATTTTGCTCAAAAATATGTAGTAATGCTGGCTTCAGGTGACTGGTATGTGAAAGTGCCAGGATTTTTTGCATACCACAAATCGAGAGGACTTAATTAGCACTTTATTTTTACGCAAAGGAGAATTTGATATACCAATCATAGTTCCCAAGTTTTATACGCCAGAGTCACTTCAAGCCAGCATTACTACACGTTTTTAGTAAATAAAAAAGTGCTCAAATTTTTTGCATAGAAAAAACCCAGAGCACTTAATTATCACTAATTCCCTGCGCAAATGAGAATCTGATACTACTAATAGTTTCAGAGTTTCGCATACCGGAGTTGTGAATGCAGTTGGAGCTAGCATTACAACATGATTTTAACCAAAATTACCGGGCACATAATTTTTCTTCTGCAGCTTAAATTAACACTAAATAAACACTTAATTATGGAATAGTACCCATATCGATATGACAATGTTGTAAATCGAGGTTCCGGCAACTCGATATAGTTCAAAATGTATGTATTTTTTTTTTAAATTTGTCTTTTTTGGTAGAAAATTAATCTTGTTTGAAAACTCAACTGTTTTGTGAAAAGATCGTCTTTAGGTTTGAAAATTCAAAACTCTGAAGGATATTTTTTTATTATTATTTTTAATTCATCTTTTTTGGTTAAAAGTGCAACTGTTTGATTGAAAATGAACCTGTTGAACAATCAAACATAATTTTGTCCAATCCAATCTTTTTGGGATTATTATAGAGTTAATGGAGTCTCTGATATTTTTCGAATTTTACGATTCGAATGGAGTCTGATTTTTGGGCTGTTTAAAATGGCCAAGATCAATGTTTAAGTTCTTATTATTGGGTTGGTGATTTTGTACATAAGGGTGGTTCTTCTGAATTTTTGTTTGGTGAATTCGAGACCCGAAAATATGCCCAAAATCTGGGGAATTTTAGGTTTTGCAACTTTTATTTTTCGCAAGGGGGTGTTTTTTGAAAATGGGGGTAGTTTTTTATTTTTTCGTGTATTCGGGAGCCCAAAATAGGCCCAAAATTCTGGTGCTCTTTGTTTTTTTCCGAATTTGAGTTGTTGCATAGGAGGTAGTTTTATTTTTAGCAGGGGTGGTTTTTGAAAATCGGTTGAATTTTCACAAAAAATGTCGGAGTCCAAAAATCGACATACAGCCCAAAAAAAGCTGAAAAAAGCCCAAAATTCTGACACAAAGAAATTTTGGAATTTCGTTTGTGGAGGTGCTAACTTGATAGCCCTCTCAAAACCGCGTAGTAGTCTTGTCCACACTTGAAAATCTATCGATAAAAACAAAGTGGCCGACACTAAAACAAAATATACTTTCGTCTTCAGGTTGACCCGGCCGACAAATTTTTCTTATGAAAGTTTTTCATTCGATAATTATTACTCAAGATAAACAATAAAAACTTAAAAAAATTTCCGATCAAAAATCGATGTTTTGTAAAACACAACTCGCGATTATTCGGCCGTTTATTGATAAAAATGCTTGAAATTTGGATGGTGTATTTTCAATGTATAAGCGATGACTATAACCAGCGCACTTTGTTTAAAAAGCGAATGTGTTTGTTTTTATTTAATAGCAAATTGATGCCGAACAAAAACCGCGTTTTGCTGACTTCGACCAGTGGGACGGTCCTCGAAAAAATGTTAGTTGAAATAATTTGTCGCGAGGAAGTTGTTCACTAGACTTCGAGAAAGTTTTTCTGAAAATTTGAAGAAAATCTGTCGCAAATTGTAGAAATGCCAGCGAATTGAAATCAAAACACTCTGCCGCTGGAGCGTTTTTTTGTTCTTGACGCTGCGTTTTTATGGCTGAGGAACAAAGGCCGATAAGCGGAGCACTGCAGCGGCAGCGTGTGTTGACTTCAACTCGCTGCCATTTCCACAATTTTCAACCGATTTTCTTCAAATTATCAGGAAAAAAGTCTAGTGAACAACTTTCTCGCGACAAGTTATTTCAACCAACATTTTTTCGATGACCGTCCCATTGGTCGAAGTTAGCGACACGTGGTTTTCGTTCGAAATCAATTTGCTATTGAATAAAAACAAACATATTCGCATTTTAAACAAAGTGCGTATAATAGTCTTCGCTTATATATTGAGAATACACCGTAAAAATTTCAAGCATTTTTATCAACAAACGGCCAAATAATCGCGAGTTGTGTTTCACAAAACATCGATTTTTGATAGGAAAATTTTCTAAGTTTTTATGGTTTATCTTAAGTAGTAATTATCCAATGAAAAAGTTTCATAAGAAAAATTTGTCGGCCGCGTCAAGCTGAATACGAATGTATATTTTGTTTTACGTTTCGGCCACTTTTTTTATCGATAGATTTTTCTGTGTAGACAATACCTCTATACGGTTTCGAGCGCTTGTCGAGTTGTTGCATCCGTCACGTCAATTACGTGACATAGCGCAGGAATTAGGTTATATATTGCAATTCATGCGATATCGGTTTCTCCGCGATTTTGTTGAAAATTCGTCGTTTTTTATTAAACTGCTTTTCATTTAAACTGAAAATGTTTATTTGGTTCAAATATCAATATTTTATGTTGAGAATTTCAGAAAAAAACTGTACGTAATTTATGCTCTGCCACTTACTCCCTACTTATTAGTAGGGGAAGTGTAGGGTGTGACAGTATGGAATTTAGGGTGAGTAGGGAAAGGGAAGTAGGAAAAAAGTGTTACATAGTTGGGGAAGGGGGGGTCGAAATTGTCAGAAAGTGTGTGAAGGAAATTACGTGGGGATTGGAAGTAGGCGAAATAAGGGGAAGTAGGGGAAATAAATGACGGGAAGAGGAGATTTGAAAGTCTTAATCAACGTCTTAAGAGAATACGGAACTAAGTTTTTCTATCGAATATAGTTTTCATTAAATTAAAATTTGACAGTTTCGGTCGTAATGTTCAAAATGAAATATGCATAATCGGCTTGCATAAATTCGTAAACCATCTCGCCCCTCCCATCTTTCACCCTCTAATCCTTCAATATTTGGCCTTGAGGATTCAGAGCTGATTTTTTTATTCGTCCTTCCTTTGGAAAGTCGTTGAATCCTTCATCGCTTTCACTCTCAAAGCGCCCTTGCAAGCAAGCCTTCCATCAGTTACTTCTCTCCCTCCCGTCCTATTCACCCGTCTGGAAAAAGTCCTTGGAGAAGACTCGTAAACCAAATCATCGACGTAAATGTCGAACTCACTCTCAGGTTCGAAAATCTCGTTAAAGGTCGGATTTAGACGTGTAACAACAGGGGAAAAATAAGCTTTCTCATTTTAATACAGATTTATCTCAAGATACGAGTATTTAATGCACATTTTGATTTCAATTTAAGTAACCTCGTTTTTTGTAAGTCAAGTCGTTTACTCATACAATAATGAAGGATTAGTTATTAAAAAATCTTAATTTCACCAACTGTGTACAAAGTTTTTCAAGTAGAAACTCCATATAGTATGATTTGCATTTTAATAACCACTTGAGATTTATCTTATGATACTGTTTGAAAATATAATTAGAAATTAAATGAGAAATTTACCAGAAAACTTTATTAATTGAGGATTTAAATAAGTTAACGAAGTTTTCATGCTTGTCATTGTGCGAAGAATTCAACGACTTGGCCTCATTATCGAATAAGTTCATTATTTTAGTATCGATAATTTTTCATGGAAAAAATTCAAAGTTTTAAACTGTCATGAGAAACTCATTTTCTCAAATCAGTAGGCATTTTTAATTTTATTTACTAGACTCCACGAAAAATATAAATGAACAATTTCTAACTTTCCGTCAATTATCAAGACAAATTTGGTATTATTTGTGTATATTTTCTGTTGTATTTTATTGTAGCTATTATATTTGAGAAGAAAGTACAAGAACTTTACAATTTTTTCATGTCAAAAGTAGTTCTGTTTCGATCTGGGACGATAAAATACTTGAAACTCTCCAATGCTTTTTCAAAAATCGTTCAAAATGGAAGAAAATTAGAAAAATGATCTTAAAATTTAAGAAGTTAATTTGATATTAAATCAAAATTTAAGCTCTCCTTTAACGTCTAACATTCAAATTCAACTACGAAATTCTTGAAAATCAAAAAAATTCAAGAATCCAACGATCAAAATTGGATAACACACTCTCAAATGTCTCCATAAAATTAAAAAAAATAATATCTACAAACAACAAATTATTGCTATAATTTAGACAATTAACAAAATTTGGCACGCATTTACAAATTGTTACACAAAATTACCATTTTCAGATTATTGTACTTTATTTTATTATGTTCTAAAAATAAATTTCTACCATGGAATTTCTAAAAAATCAAAAGTACAAATTTCAAATCTGTAAGAAAAACTAAGCATCTAAATATTTGTCACCCAAGGTAAAAAGAGAAATATTTCGATGAAAAAAATGGAAACTCTTGTAATTTTCGCCATCCATTTTTTTTAACCTTCTTGCAAAAGTCTTTCCACTAGACTAGATATCTAAAGAAAAATGAAAATTTGAATTGAAAAAAAATAGACAAATTTTGAGTGAAGAACAAATAAAAACTAACAAATTAGGCTTTTAAATGGTGTAAAATGCTGATTTATATTTAACATAGTTTTCGAGTTTTTTTCGTCCATTTTAATGAGATTTTTTTTACTTGATCAGAACCAACTTTTCCGAAGTTGCTTTTTCGGTTCAAGGTAAAATTTCACGTTACGCTGTAGTTAGAATAGCTAATCAGGTAATTACAAATTTAATACCAAAACTCTGAGTTTGGAACCCCATGGTACAGAGATTGGATTAGAAATTAGCGAATCTACTCACATAGGGAGAAGCGTTGAGATAATGCGTTCGGCCTCTTCCGGTGGCGGAGGAAACTCGGGGGCGGTAACTCCTGCAGACTCCTGTGGTTCAGGACAGTCTGGAACCGGACGTAGTGCTACTAACGCCATCTTCGTTTTCCGTCCATTCATACTCATATATCCGTCGTCCTCTGACTGATGCCCTGAAATAAATCAATTTTCAATTAAAACATACATTCATGCAACTTCAATTAATACATACATTCGTGCAACTTCAATATTTAGAATCCCACCCACAGTATGAGTTTCCTGCTTAAAATTCAAGTTCAGCAAATATTAGGAAAAAAAGATATAAGAAGAGAAGGGAGAAAAGCAGGTTTTGAGAAGTTTGAGGAAATTAAGGAGGAAAGAACAAATTGTGGGAAGTTTCGTTTATTCGAGGTTCGGGAGTGCCCGTTGGGATTTTTATTCGATTTTCTCGTAAAATTCCAGCTCCCTCTTCAAGTACTTCTTCAGCGGAAGTAGTCATTCGGAAGAAGGACACAGAAAGCGGCGAGGAAATTTTATCCGTCTCGCCAGGACGAACGAATCAACGAACGCCCTTAGCGATTTCTCTCGTTGGATGCATCTCTTTTAGTTTACTAATGCAGTTGAAGCATTAGAGGAACAAAGGTCACTTTCCTAGTTTTTAATTGGCGTGCTTTCCTTTTAGACTGAGTGTCTTTTTCCGAGCCTGGAAAATGAAAGTTTTAAAAGGATTTTGCATTTTTTACTTACCTAGATGAAAAGTTAGACTATTCAAAAATTAATGTGGAGGAACTTCGGCGACAGCTCGAGAGAGAGAGAATTAAAAATTATATTTGTATTTAAATTTCAGATCAAAATTCAAAACGGTTAAAAATGTAGAAGGCTATAAAAAATTGCACTATATTCTTACCTTTCGGAGAATAGTTATTAAATCCTTTTTGTTTGAAAGCATTTACCTCTTTCCAATTAAACAATTTTAAGTATATTGCTATTAAACTTCAAAAATTTAACTTTTAAATTTTAATCAATTTTAAAGTTCAAACACTTCTGATCACTAAATATAATTCTATGCTACCATTTACAAATCTCAATGCTCAAAATTAAAACTAATCCTTCGTTTCAACTGACATTAATAAAAATGCTAAAAATCGAACAGCTCCCTTTTCCAATTCAGTATAAAATTAAAAAGTTTCTCGCTCTGATCAAAATGTTTAAATTACCAAATTGTTAGAAGTGCCAGAAGAAAAAATGGGCCTTGTTCCACTTCAGAAAAAAATTTAATAACCAAAATGACCTCCCTTCAAACTCGATAAAAATCCTAAACAAATAAAAGGTCACTCTTCCGATACAGAAAAAATTTGAACATTGAAATGTCCTCCCTTCCACCTCTATAAAAATGTTAAAACTAGAAAATGACCCTATTCAAATTTAGTACCAGGTTTTAAAATACAAAGTTTTCCCCTTAAACGAATTAAAAAGGCTAAAAAGAAAACATGACCGCTTTTAGTTCAGAAAAAAATAAACAAAACTTCATCCCTTCCAACTAAATTAAAATGTTAAAAATCAAAAATTATCGTTCTTCCAATGTATAAAATATTAAAAACCAAAATTTTCTCCTTTGCTGCTCGATAAAAATCTAAAAAATATAAAATGTCCCTCTACCAACTCAACAAAAATTAAGAACTAAAATTTCCTCTTTTCAAACTCAATACAAATTTTAATAATGCAAAAATTTACCCGAATATTTAAGAAGAATTTGAAAATGAATAAAAGCGTTTAATTTTCAATATATTAATTTGAACATTTAAAATATTTTATATGTTTCAATATTGGACGTTCACATCAGTTTAACTACTAAAGCTTTCGAATTAAAACAGATAATTTGCTAATATTAAAATATTTCAATTGTTTAATGTTCAATGTTGAACAGAATCAGAATCGTCTTGTTAAATCAGATATTGCTCAATTTTCAACAATCGAAATACAGTTTATTTAAAAAATCAATAATTAATTTATATTTACATTTGATGAATTTATAAGAACCTACGCCTTTCGGAATTTTGTCTGGATTGACAGTCCTCTCAGTAATAGGTCGTTTCGTTACCAAACTAGTATTATTCTAAAGAAGGAGTTAGATAGACGCATAAACGAAGGTATGAAGGTTATTGGTAGCGCAGGGCCCCTTATCAGAAGTAAACATTTATCAAATAAAGCTAAAATAGCAATACATAATTCTATATCTGTACCGATTGTACAATACGGTAGCGAGACATGGACTTATCAAGAAAAAGATTAGAGTGCAATTGACATGAGATTCTTGCGCATAATATGCGGAAAACCCCTGATAGGCAAAGTGAGTAATGAGATAATTCTCAAAGAATGTGATGTCGAAGAGACGCTAGTAGACACAAGGGTAAGAAATCGGTTAAGATGGTTGGGGCACATTGAGAGAATGCCAAATGGACGACTAACGAAACAAGTGTATCAAGGCAAAGTAAATGGCAGCGAGCCCAGAGGCAGCCCGTGGAAAGAATGGTTAGAATGTGTGAATGAGAGCCTAGTTAGAAGAGACATAAGAAGCCACAGAAACATGAGAGCCGGCAAAGGGAAGTGGATTAATGGTGTAATAAAAAAACTTTTTTCGAATAATCCATGCATATAAAATGGATAGTATATGCGCAGGTCTTTTAACTTCCGATTAGATCAGACGGCAGTGATCTAACGGAATTTTGGGTGAAAATTCAAAAAGTGAGCGTATTTTGAAATTTTTTGAGACCACTTGTATCAAAATTCAAAAATTTTCTGTACGGATATTCATAGTATTCAGAAGAGGAACAATTTATCCTAATGAATTTTTTCAAAAAATATAAAAATTACCAGAGTTATAGCATTTACAAAATTCCAAAAAACACGCTTAAATTACCATTTTATGCCAAATAACGCGCGATATGAAAAAAAGTCAAGCGAAGAAAAATGTTGCTTTTTGAATGCCCCACGAGATTATCATAACAACTTTTTGAATTTTCTTGAAAAATCAAAAATCCATATTTTGACCGCACTCAAAATAATGAAAAATCCAAAAATTACATTTTTTGGCTAAACTGTGCAAAATACGGTAAAAGATAAATACACAAAAATTGTGCATTTGAAAAAGATCTACAAATTTGTTATTACCCACTTTTTGATAGGATGCGTAGTTTTGGCTTTAATTATGAAAACATTATTAACAGTAAAAAAAATGTGCCTACTGCGTGGGCACTTTCTTACCACTACTTTTGTCTTTTAATTTCTTGTTCGTCTCGTGTGTTGAGTTTCAAAAAATTTAACTTTTCATGTTTTTGGTGCTATTTTTTATGATTTAAACTAAAAACAGAACTATCAAAAAATTAGACGTGACAAATAAATCATTTTTACATTATCATCAGAGAAGGTATTAGATTTGTATAAAATTTGACCTCCCTAGTTTTCGTCAGAAGTTCCACGTTTTAAAACCCCCTTAATCCGAAAAACAGGTTTTTACGAATGCGTCTATCTGTATGTCTATCTGTTTGTCATTATGTCTCTCTGTCTGTCTGTGAGCACGATAACTTTTGAAAAAATTAATCTTTTAGATTGGCTTTCGGTACACCCTTTTAGTGCCTAAACTAAATGCCAAGTTCGTTAGTCAGACCTTTTGGATAAAAATACTAAAAGCGAGCTCATTTAAAAAATTTTAAAGTACACATTTTTTCATGATTCAAAAATTCTGTGTACAGTTGTTCATAGTACTTAAAAAGAAAAATCTTACTTTACGACAGCCCTATAAGATTAGCATATTAACTTTTTGAATTTTTGGAAAAATTCAAATTTTGACCGCACGATAACATGTGTAAAATTTAACTACCCGCCCCCTCCCCCTCATTTTTTGTTAAATGTCCACGTTTTGAGACCCCCTAAACCCGAAAAATAGGTTGTTACGAATGTGTATGCCTTTCAGCCTGTCTGTATGTATTTATGCGTGTCTGTCAGCACGATAACTTTTGAAACAACAATTTTATTAGATTGGCCTCTAGTACACTCTTTAAGTGTCCGAAACTAAAGGTTAAGTTCGTTAGCCAGTCATTATGGATAAAAATTCAAAAAGTGAGCACCTTTTGAATATTTTTGACACCATTTTTTTAAAATTCAAGAATTCTCTGTACGGTTATTCATAGTATTTAAAAAGTCGAAAAATTTATCTGAGGACTTTTTCATAAAATTAAAAATTATGAGAGTTATAGTACTTTCAAAATTCCAAAAAACACACGAAAATGAACCTTTTAAGCCAATTAACGCACGATTTCAAAAATGGCAAGAGAAGAAAAAGTATGATTTCTAAATGCCCTAGAAGATTATCATAACTTTTTGAACTTTCTTGATAAATCCAAAAATAAATTTTGACAGCATAACAAATAATGGAAAATACAAAAGTTACATTTTTTCATGCAACATTTTCACAGTATTTCAAATAGTCTCAAATATAATAATGCATTTTCAAAAAACAAATTGATAGGTATATATATATGTTAAAAATTTGTCATAAACTCAACCGCAGGATTTCGCCGGGAGCGGTTGCTAATCTGGAAAATTGCACCCGCTCCTAGCGAAATCGCGGTAAAATTTCAGCCACAACCACGTCTCACGACCGTGAGATAGATGGTTACAGTCTGCACGACGATCCAGCAAAAGCCTCGTGCACCCTAAGAACACGGAGTGACCCAAGGACTACCGCCTTCTGCATTTTTCCCGCAAGTGTTTTAGCATATTGTTGAC
>NC_046665.1:81458208-81491922 GCF_010883055.1 Belonocnema kinseyi | reverse complement strand
CTATTCATATTTTCTGAGTCTTCGTCCAGTCTATGCTGCACTTCGTAGACTTCTCTCCAAAATACTTCGACCTCCTCTGGTTTGGGTGGGTGTTCGACAGTATCTGAAGGGTCTTGGAAGAGTCGAGATGGGTCGGAGTTAAACTGTTGATTTTCTCTGACCCACCTCTCCCTCCGCCCTAGACTTCTCTTAGCGTCAGATAGTATCCGTATTCTCTCAACAATATGCTGCCTGATGGTCAGCAGCTTTGAATTGTTAAGTGTGTGAACACGGGTCCGGAGTTCGCGCTATATGTATATGCATATATACATCATTTAGAAGTTAAAAACGGTGAAGCTGCTCAGTAGACCGCATGTGTAAAGTTTAAATCATAAAGAAAACATTGGAAATGAGCAAATTCAGTTGATGGAAAACCGATAAAAGTTGCAATAAAACGTTGACTAACCAAATTTTTAAAAAAATAATGAGCATTTTTTTAAACGGGACAATGAAATTTCGTCTGTTTTAATACCAATGCAAGTTAAGAATTATAATAAATAATATTCATTTATGAGAATGATATAAAATTTCAGGGATAAACTCGAGTGGGAAGCACGAGATACGTGATGAGAATGTATTCGTTAAAGCCGAAGGAGGTAAATGCAATATCGAGCGCGACGCGCGAGAACCAACAGTCGCTTTTGATAATTTCGTTTTTGATAATGGTTTTGGCATATTAGAATAAAAGGGTTTCAATCTTTATGAGTTAAACTCCAAGAAAAGTTTCTACAGAAAATTCTCATTTTTATTGGTTTAAGTCAACATTTGTGTTTTAGTCATTATCATTTTCGCATGCGATAAAAGTAAACTACATAAAACAGTGTAATAATATAAAAAATATCCAAATTTGGAGAAATAGTAAAAAAAACTGATATAAAAATAGAATATAAAAAAGACATTTTCTTTTACATATTATTATTTTATTGATATTTTTTTTTAATTAAAGTAACATGTGGTGTTTTTAATAAAAAATTCCCTAAGAAATCAGAATTTTTTAAGTAGTATTAGTATGTATTGTCTTTCCGGAAATTGTTTAAATTGCCAGGAATTTCCAAAATGTTCTGTAATTTCTGGTATCAATGCTGGAAAAAATATTCTATGGTTGGAGTGATGTTTGCAGAATGACCAGTTGACTTCCTTGCGGCTCACCTTCAGCATTGTCTTCGGCTTGCCTTCAGTTCTGTTTACGTTTTGCTTACGTCTCACCGACTGCTCCTAGTAAAAAAATCCTCCGCGTCTGAAAAACCCCCAGTTTTGCGTGCATGCCACAACAGAAGCTACTCTTATACGGCTGTTGTGAAGAATAGCCACATAACGTGCCACTTTAAGGAACAAAGAAAGGTTTCAAAAAGCGACTGTCTCATTCCTATGCTGGAAAACATTAATTCACTGTCATTTGCAGGCCTCGAAAAATTCCCGGTTTTCCCGGTTCAGTGACCACCTTGAACAAAGTTTAAATATTGAAAAGAAGAATTAACTCAACTTGGCCCGGAAGCTAGCACATGTATGTGCGAGTAATGAGTACTTTATCTTTTATTCATTCGCGTGGAATGCAGACAGCGTCATCCTCATGTCTATGGACGCATTTAAGCCAAGCCAGAGGGATCGACCTCTTGGGGGCATCATCGTCGTCTACTCGGATTCATTCAGGCTGTATGCAGCTAAGTGTGTTTTGCACCAGCTTTTTATGTTGCACAAGTGGCAAAGTCTCGGAACACTCACAGATTATCTCTCTCGTAAAGCCTTGCAAGCAAGCATTTTCTCGGATCTAATTTCTCTCTTCTAATTTCAATTTTAACTCTTCCTTCACTGTAAAGTGTAATTGAAGCAGGGGAGCTAAACGGTGCGAAGTCTACTTTTTGATGAAATTGAGTTTTCTTACAAAAAAAAAACGTATTATTTTTATTATTTAAATCAAAGTATGTATTTCATTCCAAGTAGGATATTAGTTTAATGCATGTGCATCTAGCGCCACTTATTTTCATACAATAGTTAATTAACTGATCCATCTACCTAAAAAAATCCAACTCTTACTAACTGTTCCTATAGAATGAGTTTTGGCCATCACGAAGGGGTTGCAAGTTATTAGTTTAAAAAAAACTTGCTATCGTTGTAAACATTACTACGAATTTTGAATATGTACATAGATTTCGATAACGAATAATAATATGAAATCATAGTTACAGTTTTTTTGAATACTAACGGAAATTGAGTTTTCTTGTATTTCGTTAATGGAACACTTATTAAAAAAATTTTCATCAAATTAGTTCTGTTCGAATGGAAGATACACCACTATTTTTTGAAGGTGAAACATTTTTGAAATTAGACCTTCTGTCACATCAAAATAGATTAAAAAATACTCAGTTAACATAATTAAAAGTAATTTTTTGTTTGTTTTTAATATGGGAAAGTTAAGATAAGTTTATGTAAGGGAAACAAGATAAGATAAAAGCAAAAATCAATTAACTTTGTCGATAGAAAAAAATGATAACTTGATCATAAAATATTATTTTTAAAATATGATTTTATATTTATATTATTATTTGTTATCAAAAGAGGTACAAATAACACAATTTTGAATTTTTCAAAATTTCAAAATGTTTAACCCCTCTGTGGTGGCTCCAAACAATTGTTTAATCACGGGATATCCTGATGAGTAAAAAAGTTGCATTTAAAATTAAATATCAGATTAATTTAAATTAAGTAAAAATGGGAGGGGGCAGGCTCTATAGTTATTACAGTACCTACTTTTTCTGAAACTGGTCCTTTTTGTAAAATAGGTGACAAACAAATGAGAAAAGAGTTCTAAAAAATCATTATTCTAATTTGCTTTTTTTTATATTAACGTTTTTCTTCAAAGCACGAAAATCTACGTTTTTTTTATAAAAAAAGATACCAATTATGTTCTCAAATGTGAATAATACATAATCAAATTTTTTATAACACTATTTGATGATGTCATTCTATGGTGGATGAGATATTTTTCTGAAAAAATTAAGAAAAAAGAACACTCCACGAGAAATTGAGTATAAGTTAAATGGGTTTTTAATAATCTTCGAAAACAGACTTTCAGGGAAAAAATGTAAGTAAAAGTCTTTTTATCGACAGCATCAAAATTATTATTTAGAAAAATATATTCTTTTAACCAATTTTTTTATGTTTCAGTAAACATTTGGAACATGACCCATCATAAAAAACTGCTAAGAGACTTATTTTTAGAGCCCTAAAGTACAAATAAAGTATAAAAAATTGCCACCATTTTTTTATTTTGAAGTTTTTAAAAGATTTTTCCGCCAGATTCAGAAAGAAACATTTTAGTTTAAATAATACCACACATTAAAGACTGACAAATCTTTTTGATAGTTCGCTAAATACTTCAAAGAAATTGCAATATTCAGAACTTTGGCAACAACTTTTTTAATTAAATAGGTAAAACTCGTGTGGCCTCCTTTTCTTTAAAAAACAATACATTTCTTTGGTGGATGAACTAAATTAAAATGGATACGCTCTTACAAGGTTTTTTAAATTAAAATTGTAAATAAAACTTTACTTTGTCAATTGGAAAAGGCGAAATTCCCAAAATAGTTGGAAAAGATGACAAATTTCCAAAATAGGTTGTTTCTTTGTAAAAAAAAGTACTGTGAAGTAGGACTACAGTACCGAAAAAGACAATATCACCAAAATATTAAAAAATGATTGCAATTTTTGTTTTAAATTACAATTTTCATACTGCTGCGCTTTATCATGTTTTATTGTATTTAATTGTGAAAATACAAGATCCCCGGGGCTTTTAGAATATAAATTATATGAGCACTTCTAAAAAATGTTTTAAAAAAGTGGGACTCTTCTATTATTTTTGCCCTAGAAAGATAACAGATAACAGATAACACTGGCACTTTTTTATCAGGAAATAAAAATGCGAATAGTGAATTATCTTAGATGTCTGAAAACTCTAGGATGTTGTGTTTTTTTTTCTGGTGATGAAAATAATGTCTAAAAAAAGGAAACTAGAAACTCTTGATTCTTAGGTCGATCGATACATTGAGGTTTTCACACGTTTAATTTTGTCTCCTGGTACACTTATATTCTGACAGCAAAAAAAGAGGAAAAAACTTGCTGACATAAACGAAGAGGTACGGGGTGATAAAATATTCCGAGAGTGGCTCGCGGCTTTAGACGAGAAAATAAAATTATATTGGAAACTCATAATTTGTTCTATTATTTGTATTTTTGAAGATATAAACTTTTTGAAGTTTCGAACCGAACCTGCGAAACTTTAGGGCTCATCAATTTTGCAATAGTTTGAAATTTATAAATTGAAGATTTACATTTTTAATCTTCTGAATCCAGGGTGGCCACAAGATTGAAATTCCTAATTTCCCTGACATTTATACAAAATAACTACAAATAAAAAACTAAGAATCGAATTCTATTTTTAAAGAATGTACATTGAAAGAATGTGTACACTGATACTAGAAAGTGCTTCCAAAATAATGTTAACACACATGTCAAATTCTATTTTCCCTGATAGCTACTTAATTTCCCTGACATTTCCCTGACAAATTCTTTTTTCCCTGAAATTTCCCTGACTTCCCTGAGATGTAGCCACCCTGGAATCTGTAAATTCTAACATTCTAATTTTTCTTTCGGCAAAAATATAATAGAGATCCAATATTGTATGATTGTATTCCCAAAAAAACGAGCCAAGATTTGGGTAAAAGTCGACAGCCACTATTCGATTAGAAATTTATTCCAGGCAATTGTCGTGGGAAGAAATGAAAAAAGAAAGGAAAGAAAGGAAGGTGAAGTGTGATCTAAACGTTTTTCTCCTTCGGCCCATGGGATTTTATGGATGTAAGGACCGCCCATGGATGTAACGCGATGTCAGACTCGAATGGGTGTACGAAATTTTCTTCTTGGCTCTTCCGCTGAATTTGTCGACTCCTTTTTTCCTTCTTCCAGGAAGACGGAAAGAGACAGGAAAAAAGAGAGAAAAAAAGGAAAAAATTGGCAAAAAAGGGAATACCTAAGGAGGGGCTCTCGTCGTCTGGCGTGAGGCCGATACTAGGTTCCGTACTGCTGCCGCAATCGCCAAGTCCGACGCCTCCGCCGCCACCTTCCTCCTCGGTTTCGTGCTCGTCGTATTCTGAGAGCACTTTGTCCAGCAGCTCAATCGATCGTTGCACATCGTCACCTCTGGAACAAACGTAAAATTCGATTCTATAGAGATAATGCGTTTATCAAGCCTATTTCATAATCTAATGTCTAATCACTAATTAATTGTTTCAATACCTAATTTCATCCGAATTGTTCAACTATCTTTCGGATTTCACTTGAAATAATAGGGAATTATATGACATGCAAATAACATTGTGGCCATAAAAAATTATTTTCATAATTCCCGGAATTTTCCTTTTTTTCCTGGCTAATTTTTTATTTTCGCTTACTCTACATATTTAAAGACGAGAATTATAATCTTATAAAATTTAAAATGTATAATCATTTATAAATGGAATAAAACAAGTTTACTTACAGAAAAGGTGACCAAAAGTAAATAATGTGCATTAATAAAGTAACTAATGTTACTTCGAAGTTAAAAGAATTCAATAGAATTCGATGGAATTTAAGGAATTGTTGGTGAATGTCAAAGAAATTAGTATGAAATCATAGGACTTCTATGCATCAAAACTAAAAAAAAAATTACATTAATACATTTAATCGAGAAGCATTTAATTAATTTACAAAAATTCAAGTAATTAAAAAAATTCAAGATAATTCCTAAGAATTAAAAATAATTCAAGGTGGATTCAATATGAGTCAAACTGAATTGCAAAAAATGTTTCAAAATCTTGTAAAATTCTTTGAAATATTTTTAAATATTTTAAACTTTATAGGTTCTGTAAAATCGTTTCATATCTTGTGAAATTCTATGGAATTCTTTACAACCACATTCAATTTTTTTGTTTTACTATAGTAATATAATAAGATATATTTTAACATCATTAAAGTCCATGAAAATGCTATGAAATTATTAAAATCTAATACAAATTTCTCTTAATCATTCAAAATACCCTAAAATATTTTTATCAGACGACAATCTTTTGGTCCGAAAATGCAGAACCATACAAAAGTGATAAAACAATTGGATCTAGATTCCTAAATCTTCTCAATAGAATTGGACAAATAGAAATAATATCTTTTCTCTGAGATCAGCTTATCCTTAATTCCTCGCCCTATAAATCCAAGAATAAGGCGGCGGTAGCTCATGGGGATTATTTATTAGTCTCAACCTAATGAAACGTCGTTTTACTAGAATATTGTTCTTTACCCCGATGCTCGTTAAGGGCACCTCATCCACGATTTTCAATCGCAATCCCCCCCCCCCT
This sequence comes from Belonocnema kinseyi, assembly GCF_010883055.1. Lineage (NCBI taxonomy): Eukaryota > Metazoa > Arthropoda > Insecta > Hymenoptera > Cynipidae > Belonocnema > Belonocnema kinseyi. Next base: position 81,485,497 of record NC_046665.1, on the reverse strand, counting down.
CACCCTCTCAATTACCACTCCACCAAGAGTTCATTTGTGTTTCCTCGTAAATAACTTTAATTACCAAGAACCTTTACCCACGCCTGATTTCGAAGTCTATTATTTTCTATCCGAATGAGGACCCACGAGTAGGTTTCCTGCGTGGGGGTAAGGACAGTAATTGCAACGTTTATGCACACGATTCAAGCTACACACGCTACCATTGATAAAGTTAAGAATTTTGCATTACTCATGATAGTTCCTGATGATAATCAACCTACGATCTTCACCTAATAAGTATTTGCGGAAATATAGCGAGGTTCTGGTTTAGTTTCATTAAATTTTGCATTTTGTTATAATTTGTGATTTTAATTGTTACAAAAAATTAAAGATTCCTATTTTGAAAATAATAAATTTAAAGGTGTATTTGATTATAATATGTATGCATTGTAAGCGTTTCAGGTTTTAACGGAATTTTATTAAGCTAAGTACTCAAACATATTACCCCCCCCCCCCCTATTTTAATCGGAGTGGTGTCATTGTTAAAAAAACTTCTCAATTGTCTTTCTGGTCAACATTTTTTTTCAAATTTCTCAAATATGTTCTCATTGGTTTTCGCAAAATATATTCTGTTCATTAAAATCGGTTGAGCTGGTTTCGAAAAAAAACTAGTTTTTTATTTTCGTTTCCGGTTCCACAAGCTGGTACGTAAGTACCAGCTTAAGGTATTGATTTAGGTCTAATATTTACGCAACGTTTATAATATTGCTAAGTGATTTTTGCTTATTACCTTCCACGCATTTTTGACATTAAAATAATAATTTAAAAGTTGGGCCCGTATCAGAACCTAATTTATGAAGTTATGGAGGAGAAAATTAAAATCGAAAAAGTAGTTTTTCTTGAAAAACGGCTCATCGTTTGTTGTGAATAAATTTTTGTTATAAAAACTAATGAGAAAGTTTTAGAGAAAAATTGAAAAAAATGTGAGACATTTAAAAAAAAATGGACGTCTCAATCAGAAATTTGAAAAAGAATTTTTATTATTAATTTCTGTGAGAATTAACAAAAATCTAAAAATATTTTAATTAGTGTCCATCAAAATCGGTAAGTTATTTTCAAGAAAATAATTTTTCTTTCTTTACCCTTCCATGCCTTCAAATAGAATACGATTTCAGGCTTATTATTGGGGGAAATTTTACTTCACATGGATACGAACGAAAATAAATCGTTTCTATATTCGTATAGGGCCCACCAAAGTTGAAAGCGTGACACATTTCAATTAATGAATATTGGATAAACGCAATTAACCTATCCATTTAATGAAATTAAATCTCCTGTTACGTATTTATATTTCAAAACCTCTAAAATTATATATAAATGTATAATAAAATTATATTTTATTTCGAAGCGTGCCGAAGTTGGCACTATACCAACTTGCAACTTATTCAAAAAGTGAAAGTCCAAAAGCTGGAGGCGTTCCAAATTTCAAATAATCCAAATTGGATAAAGCGAAAAGATTAAATTGTTTCCCACAATGTTTCCGATTCTTAAATTTTGTTCCCCCGGCCATTGAAATTTACTTCTTGGAAGCCCCAGAAATTACAAATTATTGCAAAAAGCCTAAAATTTACTAAACTGTGAAACTTAAAAATTAATATATGTATCAATTATAAATAAAACAAAAATTTGGTTAAAGCAGAATGTCGGGTTAAATTTAAACATACCGGAACTTTTTTAAAGCGATTTATTCCCAAGAATAAAACTTGTTGCTCAAATCATACAATTTTAAACGCTTTGATAACAAAATTATTCAAGTTAAATGTTTGTAAATTTTCAATTTGGTTATTCAGTTTCTACCACCAAAAATAGACGCATTTCTAACCCAATTAAACATTTCGTACAGTAGCGAGTTTATTTATAGCAGCCTCACTAGTTTCAATTAATTCAAAAGCAATTCTTTAGCGGATCGAAATAACTTGACCATGTATGTAAGTATATATGATTTCTTTTTGCCATGGAGGAGCAATTCATCTGCAGAAAAATAAAAGTAAGTTTCTTGATGAAATGCACTGCGAGAATGGTCTTCCAAGGCCGACAACTTGAAGCAAACAAAAAAGCGCTCCTCGAACCCCCGGTGCTTTTGGGCAATTAAGGTCTTGAAAATCGAGTGTAAAGACGTACGACGAGGTCCGGTGTTCAGGCGTTTCAAAACTTTGCCCTGCTGCCGAAAAGCAGTCTTCTTTCTTTTCTACCTTCCCCCGTGCACCGTCCCTCTCTCAACAGAACTATGAAATTATGTGTTCTCTTCCGAAAAAGTGCCGAAGTACAGAAGTAACTGAAATAACGTGCTCTTGTTGACCCACAAGGTCAACGTACTTCTACTAAGTTTCATTTAACGCAGAATTTAATAAGCTTTTCAATCGGTTTAATAAATATTTTTTTGTATATTCTGGACAGCTTAATCACCTTTTAAAGTAAAGGCCAATTTTTAATATTTTACCCGGTTGGTGGTCCGATACTATCAGTCGATATCCCTTAAGTTTCTATTGCGACATATTTTAACGTACATGAGATTATATTCTTATTGGTGTTAATCATAAAGTCTTTGGAATTCATCCTAAATTCTTGATATTTCTAAATAATTCAAGCCCGATTTGATCGTACTCGTTGCCCTTTCTCAGTTTCCGTGAGGAGTGAGGGGATACCCACATATCGATGAACTCTAACCTCCATCTGTCAAAAAAATCACACTTTCGTTTTCTCTTCCAGCATATTTTGTCGGAGATGAATTTTTAAACTTTTTGAAATATTCAAAGACCAAAATTCTAGTCTTGTAACATATTTGGTATAGAATTTTTTCTAAATGGAATAAACCAATTTTTAATTTAAATTTATAAATGTTTAATGAAAAAATGACCTATTTATAACCGAAAAAGTGATCTCAAATGACTAATTTCTTATCCAAAAAGTGGCTAATGTGCACTAATGATGTGACAAAGTTTTTTTTGAATTTAAGAGAATTCGATGAAACGTATAAGGATTCCAGGTTAATTTTAACAAATCCAGGTTAAATATATTAGACTTTAAAACAATTCAAGTAAAATTCAAAAGAATTCCAATGAAATGGAAATAAGTTTAAAAATTCCAATGATTTCAGTAAAATTGGAGTGAATTTCGAGGAATCAAAGAGAAATGAGAAGAATTTAATGAAAATAATAAAAATCAACGGTGAATTTAAAACGCAATTATATTAAATAAAAAATGCATTGAATTCTGTACGTTTGGAATAAATTGAGATTTTAAGGGAATTCAACAGAGTTTAATGAAATGCCTGAGAATTCATAGTGAGCTTAAAAGAATCCAAAGTGAATTGAAAAAAAAACACGATTTTTTTCTAAACATGCCGAATTAAGTGAAATTTAGTGCATTGAGAGGCTTTTAAAATCTCTTCAAATCATTGAAATTCTGAGCAATATTACAACATACCTTAGAAATCCCTGGAAATTTCTTTAATCGCTTGAAAATGTCTTGGTACTATTTATAAATTCCCTAACATTTTTCAAATACACCACTCTCACTTTTATTCAAGTGTCGGGGTTGCCTTCAAATAACCTTGCACTGATTACGGAGGGATCGAAACGTAATCAGTGAGGACCGCCTGACTCGTTTCCAATGGGAACATATATATATAAAATGCCGCAGCCGCTGTCGCCCTGCTCCCCTGAGAAACTGCGTGAGCCGGCAGTTCTAGGAAGGCTGGGAACGGGGTGACTGAAAGCGAGAGTTGCGTGTACTTTGAAATCTTTTAAAATCCTTTGAAACCTTTTAAAACTCTGGAAAATGCCTCAGACCCTTTTGAAATACCACAAAATATTTCAAATTCTTTGAAATCCCATTAAATGGCTGAAATAAATGGAAAATTCCTTGAAATTTCTTGAATACCTTAAAATATTTGAAATCCTTTGAAATCCCATTAAATGACTTAAATAAATTGTCGTATAGTCTACTGTACCTTGAATTTTTCAAAGCTATTGAAAATCCATTGGTATTCTTAAAAATAGCATAAAAATTTGAAGTCCTGTAAAATTGGCTTTTTTAAATCCTTCGAAATATTGAAAATTTCGTTCATTTTTTTAAAATACACTAAAATATTTCAGAATTGTCCAAATTCTTTTAAATCCATTCCAAATCGTTAAATTAATTAAAAATTGCTTTGATTTTTTTAATTCTTCAAAATCATTGGTAATGCCTTGAAATATTTGAAAATCCTAAAAATATTATAAAATATAGTGAAATTCTATGAAATCTGATATTTCGTGAAATCATAGAAAATTAATTAAAATAAATTGAAAGCTTTTAAAATCCATTAAATTCCTTTAAAATCTGATAAAATCCTTGGAATCTTTTAAAATAGCCTACAATCTTACAGATTCTATAAAATTGTTTCATATGTTCTGAAATTCTGGTAAATTCTTCATAACACCAGAGACAATTTTTTAAATCTCTTAAAATCATCCAAATCCTTATTAGTTTTAAAAAAATTTTGTAATCATTTAAAAATTCCTTGGAATCTTGTAAAATACCCTAAAATATTTAAAATAATTCTTTAAGATCTTTTGAAAACCCTTTAAACTTTTTAAATCTCTTGAATACATTCACCCATGTGATAAAGTATTACAAGAAAAGTGACTGAAAGTGATCTTTTTATTTCATAAAGCGACTTTAGTGATTATCTTGAAAAGTTACTTAAAAGTGATTTGATACCAAAAAATAACTAAAAGTTACTGGGTAGCAGTACTCAGTATTCTTGACAGTTACTTACAGTGCTTCTAAGGTAAATTCTCTGACTTTTGGCATTTTTCTTCAAAATCCCTGACTTTTCCCTGATTTACAGGTTTTCCCTGACCTGAGGCCCCCCTGAATTAACCTAGAATTCTTTGAAATTCTTTAAAATTCCGCCGACAAAGAAATAAAGTTGACAATAATATATGTCAGGAAAGAAAATTAAAACCCGCAAAATATGCCGGAAGGGAAAATTAAAATCCGCCATATTTTGCCGGTAGGTAGTGCTCGACCTCATCTTATTTGCAAATTATTTCTCGTTTTATTGATCACTTTGCAAATTATGAGCGTTTGAAATTAAATTGATACTTTTTTTCTATAGTAAAAGAAAAGTAAATAGCAGAATTAAAGTAAAGAAAACTTGAGTCTTGAAGGAAGATTAAAACTAAAAGTTGCTGCTCTCGATTTCGCGACAAAAGGAAGAGTGAAGCATAACTCGTTTATGCAACGCAAGTTTTTTTTAGAATTAATGGCTGGAGTTAAGCACATAAAAAGAAAATAGAGAAAGCGCTTCAGGATACTTTTAAAACAAATGGCTAAAGTTTTGATATAACTTTGATCAAATCTGCAACAAGCAAAGTGTTGTGGGTCACGTGTTAGAATACATTTGTTGTAAGCTTGGAAGTTTCAGGGTAAAAATTTCCTAAAGCATGGCATGCAAATTTCTCTAAAGTTTCACTTTGATTTTAAAATTGAAATGCAGCTATTAAAGAAAATAGGTTATTAAGACCATTTATTGAAAAGAATAAATTTATTAATTCGCACATACATAAATTAAAAACATCAAGAATTAAAAATTGAGAATTCTTCCGTTCATCTTTGTTTATAAAATCGACATTTGAACTAATATTCTTAATTAATCGACCATTATTTTCATTCTTTAAAATATCAGTTTCAGATTATAATAGGAAAGGTATTTCATAATTCATAACATTTGAAACAAGGATTGAATTTTTCAATTATTTCTGTTCCGCGAGATACATTAGGGCAACGTGCTGTGTTAACGATTCGAACGCCAATAACCAGGCATTTAATTAGGCACAGTAATGGGGTTGATGAGGGAAGTTGAGAGGACCCGACAAACCGCGTTCTGGCGCAATGCGGCCCGCCCAGCCTACCTCCCCTTCAACCCTATTTCCTCATCGCTCTCGTACACTTTTTTATTACAATTTTTTTTCCCCTGGTTACCTTACTAATGACAATTGTTAATTACCGTGCGAACGCAGGGAGGTCGACAGAGGGCTTCGTTAACGCCTTAGAGAAAAACTGGCACTGACGCGACGGCCAAGAACATCGACGAGAAATTAGAAGAGATTTCGACAAAAAGTGGAAGCATTGTTGAGCAACCCAAATCATTTTCCGGGAAGAAAATTTCATTAAAATCAAATAGGCCATTTTATGTCTAAACATTTCTACCGGACAATTGGCACTTCTTATGGCTTTGAAATATTATTCAGAAAGAAAATGTACGGCCCTAGAAATAAAAATCAAATATTTCTAATACGATGTGTACCAGAAAAATAATGTTTACTTCACACTTTTTTAACTATTTTACACTTCACCAGGTCGAAAATTAAGTATTGGTCTATTATTAAGCTGTTGATTTAAATTTTTACCATTTAAAAATATTAATAGCACATATTTCCCCCACAAATGGAAGATAAGTAATACAATTGAGATAACGGATGCAACAACTCGATAAGCGCTTGAAACCGCGTAGAAGCATTGTCCACTCGGTAAAATCTATCGATAAAAAAGTGGCCGAAACGTAATAAAAAAATATACATTCGTATTCAGCTTGACGCGGCCGTCCAATTGTTCTTATGAAACTTTTTCATTGGATAATTATTACATAAGATAAACAATAAAAACTTAGAAAATTTTCCGACCAAAAATCGATGTTTTGTAAAACACAACTCGCGATTATTTGGCCGTTTGTTGATAAAAATGCTTGACATTTGTATGGTGTATTCTCAATATATAAGCGATGACTTTAAATAACGCACTTTGTTTAAAAAGCTAATATGTTTTTTTTTTAAATAACAAATTGATTCCGAACCAGTGGAACGGTCATCGAAAAAATGTTAGTTGAAGTAACTTATCCAGAGAAAATTGTTCACTAGAATTTGAAAAAGTTGTTTTGAAAATTTGAAGAAAATCGGTCGCAAATTGTAGAAATGCTAGCGAGTTGAAGTTAAAACAATCTGCCGCTGGAGCGTTTTTTTGGTGAAGCCGTCGAGCTAGGCCTCGACGTTTTCAAGACGAGACGAGCCTTATGTGCTTCCTTGAATTGATCGTCTTGTGTCTTCCTTGAAAATGCCGAGGCCTCGAAATGCGAGGCCTTGCCTTAGGCTTGTCTTGTCGCCTTGAGTTTGACCTGCCAGGTGTCCAATCGCCCTGTCCCTTCTCACCGTTTAATAAAAATCCCGTAACCTGATACGCCAGCCTCCTCGGCCCTTTTCAGCAGGGGTTTCTTCTCTGTAAGCTGGAAGAATATACGTATCCAATTTTTGTTAAATTTTTGAAGTACGATATTGTAAATATAATATTCGGAATCTGCAAGTTTTCACGGTTCCCGGGATATGCAATGTGTCTAAAAATCTTGAAAAATTGAATACGCTTAATGCAGACCTAATACATCTCAAATCAAACAACTTCTAGTTTCATGCTTGAAACACAGAATTCTCGGGACCCAAATAATAAAGGTCCCCAAAATGACGGTTAAGTTCGTTAGTTAGACATTTCCAACCAAAATTAAAAAATTAAGAACATTTTAAAAATTTTCAAATTTTTAAAAAAATTTTAGAAATTGTTGTCAAAGTTTCTTATAGATGGGTAAAAGACTTGCAAATTACCCAAATAAAATTTTTGATTTTTATGAAAATTAGAAAAGTTACATACATTTCAAAAATTCAAAAAAATTAAAAAAATTTTTTTTGCATAGATTCAAAAATTGCATTCAAAATTTTCACTAGATACCAAATACATTTCAAAAATATTCTAGCCAAATTTTTCGATTAGCCCACAATTTTAAAAAAAGAGCTTTTTAAACATTTTTAAAATTGTTTTTTCAAATTTTTCAAATTGCTGTCAAAGTTTGTTTTAGATGGGTAAAAGATGGGTAACATAAAAATTTGGATTTTTATTAAAATTAGAAAAGTTACATACTTTTCAAAAATTTGAAAATTTTCAAAAAATAGAAAAGATTATTTTTTTCATAGGTCCAAAAATTGCATTCAAAATTTTCACTAGATACCAAATATATTTCAAAACTAATTAAAATTTTTTTCAAATTTAAAAATTTATGTCAAAGTTCAGTTAGTGTTTCAAATGTTGAGTAAAATCAGAAGTGATTAAGAACACTAGAACTTCGAAATATAAGATACTAATAACGTCTTTTTCTCATAAATACTAGTCAATGTCTGTTTTTATGTAATCGTAATCCTAAAAAAAAAACTAAATAATCTTTCTGAATGCTTGACCACTTTAAATAAAAAATATGATTTATTATTTACCTTTATTCACGTTAATGTAGTTTTTAAATATCTATTTAATTATTATTTATTTACTGTTTCTTAGATTACATACAGTTTTGCGAAAAAATTATAAAAAATAAGTTTTAGAAAAAATGATTTCAAAAGTGTGTTAAAAAAGATTTTAAAAAAATGTTTGAAAAAAAAGTTTCAAAACATTTTTTTGAAAAAGCATTACAAAAAATTGTTGCCGCTGCGTTTTTATGCCTGAGGAACAAAGGCCGCTAAGCGGAGCACTGCAGCGGCAGCGTGTGTTGACTTCAACTCGCTGCCATTTCCACAATTTTCAACCGATTTTCTTCAAATTATCAGGAAAACTTTCTTAAAGACTAGTGAACAACTTTCTCGCAATAAGCTACTTCAACTAACATTTTTTCGATGACCGTCCCACTGGTCGAAGTTGGCAAAACTGGTTTTTTGTTCAGAATCAATTTGTTATTTAAAAAAAAATATAAGCTTATTAAATAAAGTGCGTTATTTAAAGTCATCGCTTATATAGTTAGAATACACCATACAAATTGTAAGAATTTTAATTAACAAACGGCCGAAAAATCGATAGTTGTGTTTTACAAAACATCGATTTTTGTCGAGTTGTTGTCGAGCTGTTGGATCCGTCATCTGAATTGTTAATATTTGTCAATTTTATACAAAGATATTTTCTGGTTGAAAAAGAAAAAAAGAGACCTAAATTTGGCGTAGTGGAATTGAATCAGCCCTAAATGAGCCTTTAATTTTGACTTAATGAGATCACAATTACCAAACAGACACATGGTTTTTCCAATTTTGTGTTGCTTCTTTCAATAGGTACTAATATTGGTATTAGTTTGGTGATCGAACGAAAAGACTTAAACAATTTCATGCGCCCAAGCAAACGTTTTCGTTTCGCAGATTCGAATGATTTTAAACCTTTAGTTTACAAATTTTGAATCACAATTAATTAAGATTAGTCGGGTTTAAAATAAAAAATAAAAAATCTATCAACTCAATTATCAATCGTGAGATACGCGCTCGTGTAGTTTTTCTATTTAATAGGGAAATGATTTTGAATACAAACAAAGAAATTCGAATAACTATTTATTTTGAAGTTTATTTTTTTTTAATTTATACAAATGTAATTTTTCTAAGATTCTTGAGAATCAAAAAAATTAATTTTCAACCAAGCAGATTTATTCTCAGCGAAAGATGCGATACATAATTGATATTTCTTATCAAAAATACATTTATTTTAAACAAAAAACATTTCAGCTCAACAGAAAAAAACGAATTATCATAAAAATAGTTAAGTCCTCAACCAAAAAAGAATAATTTTAAACCAGTTGCTTTTTGAACAAAACAACAAAATCTAACTTTCACCGAAGAAGGTGAATTATTTACAAAATAGTTTAAGTACACAGGCCGACCAATTTTAAAGCCAGAGACCAGACCTTAAATTTCCGAAGGATTTTGATGCGCTGAATCCGAATCCGAGCTCAAAATTGCTCCTGTACGTCAGGTTTTTAAGATATCCTAGCCTAAAAGTGCAAAAAACGCGTTTTTAGCTGTTTTTGAGGTTATGTAACTGTACAAGAAAAATGTCTACCACAAAAGCTAATATGGAATTTGAAAGTACTAATCTTCCCCTTACAAACCTACTTTGATTTATTAGGATAACTTTATTTTTCACCAAAATATTGTAATTTGAAATTTTTTATTTTAGCTTTTTAACCCATTAAACGCTGAGGTGTTCAGATTTATACAACGCATTCTCTATTGCTGACGGTACGATATTTTTTCTTCAAAATATTATCTCAAGGGTTTTCAAGGGTGCATGGAACTTTATTATTCCAAGAAAAATATGCGACTAAACTTATTGTTCCCTGAGTCAGGTGGGTTAGCATGCTTGTGGCTTGTTAGGGGTGGTTTCTACCCCTAGGAAACGGCTTCCGTAGAAATGAAAAGACACAGGTTCCATCTTTTTTATTGCTTTATCAATGTGCAAAGTTTGGTTCCAAATGACTGTACACTTTTGTTGGTATTTGGTGCGGGATCCTTTGTTCTTTTTTAAAGCCCTAAATTGTGGGCGCCATATTGGATCTTCTAGGGGTTATAACAATAAAACTGACACCGGCAATAGAAAGCGCACCCTCGAAAACCCCTGAGATAATATTTTGAAGAAAAAATATCCTACCGTCAGCAATCGAGAATGCGTTGTATAAATCTGAACAACTCAGCGTTAATGGTTTAAAACGCTAAAATAAAAAATTTCAAATTCCAATATTTTGGTGAAAAATAAAGATATCCTAATAAATCCAAGTAGGTTTGAAAGGGGAAGATTAGTACTTTCAAATTCCATATTAGCTTTGTGGTAAACATTTTTCTTGTACAGTTACATAACCTCAAAAACAGCTAAAAAACGCGATTTTGCACTTTTAGGTTAGGATATCTTGAAAACCTGACGTACAGGAGCAATTTTGAGTTCGGATTCAGATTCAGCGCATCAAAATCCTTCGGAAATGTTCTGGATGTTGACTTTTGTCAAATTTTGTCGGCCTGTGTTATTTGGCCAAAAAATATTACTTTCGTTAGATCTTTCAAATTTTAGGTCTCGCGCAAAAAATGTTGTATACCTTGCAAGCTGCAACAAGGTTGAATTCTTAACTAAAAAAGATAAATTTTCAACAAAAAATGTAAGCTAGTTCATAAATAAAATAAAAATTAATTAAATTATAAATCAAAAACCGTTAAATTCTACCAAAAAGGAGAATTTTCATTAAAAAATTTGAATCCTCTACTTTATTTTCAAACTAACAGTTGTATTTTTAAACAAAGAAAAAGATTAAATTCTCACAAAAAGAGATGAATTTACAAACCAAAAAGACAAATTTTCAACCCAAAAGTTGAAAAAAAACCTCTTCTTTAAACCTTCAAAATTCATACAAAGCTTCTAAATTTTTTTATGAAATCTCCAAAAATATCCATTGTGCTTTAAATTCAGTGGAATCTTTTCAAGTTAAAATTTTATCTTTAAATCATTTAAAAACCTCTAAATATCTCTTAAATCTTCTACCTTATTTTTTGAAATTTCAAGATATCATTTTAAATGTTTTAAAATCTTCGCAAATCAAATCATAAATCAATTCTAATTCCACAAAAACAGATCGTTGTAACAGTTTATTTATTTAAAACAAATTTTATGAACATATTTCCAAAAAATTAATTTAGGAACATTATTGCTTTTATATAGAAATTAATTTTCGGAATTATAACAAACTGAAATGAAATAAATAAAAATGTTTCAATCAGGATTTTAGTAAAAAAAATTCAATCTTTTTTGACAGAAAGCAATTAAGGAAGCTTCCTACAGTGGAGAGACATTGTAAAGGGGAAATAGAAAGGCAGTCGGTAAACTGTAATGAAGTTTACCAAGCAGCCTCTTCCTTTACCACAGTTTCCCCTTTCCCTCTCCCGCGTGATTTTTCAAACCCCTTACAATCTATATGCATACAGTCCTGACCAAAACCAAACTTGATATAGATTATGGAATGTCCAATATATTCTCCGATTACGCTGACCTAGAAAAGAGAAAGCTTGCACGAAAACTAATCTCATTATCCATCAACTCGACCAACAATGTTTTCAAAATAAGATTTAATTTCATCGCATTTCATAGAACGACTTTTCCGCCTTTTTTTAATTCAAGGAAAACTTAATTATTATCCGAGACTCGTGCAAATCTCATTACTTCGTTACTTCAACTCTGATTAAAGTAGAAATTCATGGTGTTATAATCACCTCTAGGCCGCTTGTAATCACTTTTAATATAAATTGTCTGCCGGAACATGAGTACAAATTTCTTTTGCAAACATAGTCATGTAAATTAAAATCAGCACGAAAGATACGTTAAGCCGCTTTAAGCGGATTTGACCTTTATCTCAATAATTTGATTCATTTGACGGATTAAATTCTCCAAATTTGCTGGTCTAAAACGTATTTCGATTTAGTTTTTCCAAAGAAAGTCTGCGTGTTCCTTTTTGCGAAATATAACATTCTTTTTTGACAATTAGTACAAATATTAAGTTGAATTTTCAACTGTTATATATTTACCATAGATACTAATTCTTCCCCAAGATGAAATCAACGAAGCGTTTTGAAATTCTGTAATTAAATTTAGAGGGGAATTTCTAAATTTTATCATCTAACGAACCATAATCTCGAAGCAGGTTTCATGCAATCAAACTTCCTATTTCCCTTCTGCCATTCCTTCTGCTCGTTCCATATAAATCGTAACCTTTGCGACGTATTTTAAACAGGAAAAATATTTCTCGCAGACGACTTTTATGCTTCTCGTCTACCATTCTTCATATCCGACTGTATGATTTGCAATCGGAACATAATTGATAAGCTTTGGATTCTGTAACTTCATTAAGCTTTTTACAACTCCAATTAAAAAATTACTCAAGTCGGAGACAAATGATCTTATAGAGCCGCAGACCTCGGACTCATTAGAGAAAATAAAAAAAAATTGTCAATGGAAGCTTAAATTAAAAAAAAAAATAGTGAGACAATAGTGTCGAGCAATTTTTTTATATATTTCACCAAACTCTCGGTTTCAGCTTCCTGTAAGCCTTGGCCACAAATCGGGAGGATCCAAACATAAACAATCAGGGCCGCCTGACCTGTTTCCAATTGAAATACAGTGAAACCCTTCATTAGCTCTCCCTTCTATAGCCCTTCAGAAAATTGACGCCGCCCCGCAGATAGGTATAACAGGAGCTGCGCGAGGTGCGCGGGGTCTGCGGTTGTTACTCAGGCGAGCACTCAGGCGTGAACAAATAAAAGCGGAGCGGGATAAAATGAGTTAATTCCCACCCAGCGTCAGCCCCAAAATCAGGGCTACATGAGAGTTTCATTGTATAGAATATTCCGCAATATACGCGAGTAGGTACCCGCGTAATGAGCTTTTCGCAACGCTGCTGGTGTTTTTCATGCACGAGTGATAACCGTTTCCTATAAACATAATCGATATCCTAGAGTCGTGCACAAAATATACTATTATATGTTTCGAATCAAATGAAAATTTAAAATATCCATGCAAATCAAGTTTTAAAAATAAAAAGATGCAAATTAATGATATAATCTCTCTCTCTAAAGTTGAATTTAAGCTGAAGTTCTGAATCTCGACTGACCCTGTTGCAGCACGTAAATCTTTTTTACAATGGTCTTGCCTCAATTCGGATTATGTAAATACAATACAACATAAACGTGTACTAGATCTGTCCTATTAGACTTGGTGAATCACCAGAAACGGTTTTTGTTAACGAAATGTTACATCCGGAGTGAAACATGAAATAGCACACTTGAACTCGAAAAAAAACTTGAAAATAAAACCTTTGCCAGGGGTTGTACAAAATTTAATTAAAATCCTCTTTCGCTAGAGACAAAACGTTATCCCTCTTAAGTAAAGAAGTTTTATAAATAATCATTTAAAGAAATTTTTGTCAGATTAAAATCATATCTCTAAAATTTCCAAGGTATGCCGCAGAGCAAAGCTCATATTTTGGTAAAATTGATTGATTTTTTCTACTTGAATTAGTAGGACAAATTTTTTTATGTATATTTTATCTCATTTTCAAAGTTAATCTGAGGTTTTACCACTAACCAAATTCAAATGGAGGAATTCGAGGATATATGAGAACAGCAATGATGAAATCGTACTGAGTCAGACAATACTAATTCCATTAGCTGTTAGTGTTTACTAAAGTGCTATGCACGTTATGACTTGGAAAAGAAAAATTCATTAGCGGAAGCCAAACTCGACTAAAACACGAGAATCCTAGAGTATGAATAACACGCCACATTGAAAAAGTCTGTTCATGCAGTATAGTGCGTACACTCACCCTTTTATGTACTCATACAGTTAAAAATGAATCTACTGTTTTTCTACTGAAAAACATTCAATTAAATCCCAAATTAAACCCCTCATAGTAGAGATGTATCGCACAATGTCCTATTGCTATGAGGGATGTATAGACTGCTTTTTTATGAGTTGTTCCTTGATTTTCCAAAATAAAAAAAAATAAAATAAAACCAACAACTCAATTCCACTCTTAAATTTCATTTTCATATTTTTATTTTTTGGAACTATTGAATTTTGAATGCGCTCAATCATTAATGTTCAATTAAAAACATTTAAACATTAAATTAATAAGTTCTTAAGGCCATGTGATGAGTGGGCCACGTGACCAGATTCCTATTTTACCGCCACTTTTTTATCTCCTAACTGTTTTACACGCGAAGCGCCACATCGAGTTGAAAATTTGGGATACTAAATAAGAAGCTGTAAGAATGGTGGGCCTGGTCCTAAATTTCTATAATTATGAAAAAAAATTTTTTTTGTAAATAAATTTTGTTTGCCTTTTTCATTATTATTAAAACTTAGGACCAGACTCCACCTTTTTTAGTACTTCCGATCTATTGTCCCAAATTTTCAACTCGATGTGGCGCTTCGTGTAAAAATAAGTTAGGAAATAAGAAAAGTGGCGGTAAGTTAGGAATCTGGTCCCGTGACCCACTCGTCAGATGGCCTTAGGGACTACAATTCAAAATCCGTTAACTACGGATTAAGCTTTTCAACGTTTTATCAAAATAATTTTTAGGTAAGAAAACTTGAGGTTAAGTCTTGCCAACCCTCGACAAGTCAAATTGCGGCATCTCTCATTCAGACAAATTTTAAGCCCAGAAAATGATTAAAATCATGTAAGCCCCCCACTACGTTTTGCTCATTTTGGTGGATTACACATTTTTCCGAATGAGAGGTTGTCGCAATGTGACTTGCCGCTAATGTTACTTGTCAGGGGTTGGCATAATCTGGGCCCGTAAATACAATGTTGAATGTTCTTAGTTCAAAATGGTCTTTAAATATCGGAAGATTCAATTTCCAATGCTTCAAATATCAATTGGTGAATTATTAAAGTTTTCACTTTGAAATTCAACAATATTCAATATTTAAATTCCAAATACATCCAGCTTCGCGTTCACAAAATACAAAGTAGATGTGAATTTTGAAATGCTTCTAATGTCAAACTATACAATTCTGAAAGCTTTAGAACAATATTATACAACTTTAAACGAATTAGACTGAAAATCGCTTTAAATTTTGAACGTTTTTCATTTAAAATTACAATAATATAGAATAACAGACACGGCAAACCTGAATTCGACCAACATTGTTTAAAACTCATAAAACTTGGTATTTGTGTTATTTGCAAACTGACATTTTGGGATAGAGACTTTCTAAAAAAATACGGTACATACCAATATAACCAAGATAATTAACATTTTAATTTTTATTCTGAGGTATGTTTTTCACTGTTTTGAAATCTGTTAATAAATTCTACCTGAAAGGCAAATGACTTGATGGTATAATAATAATGAATTTGTAAAATAAGAAAATGGAGATAGTTTTTATCAAAAACAAAATAATTTTTTTTTAATAGGCGAGATAAGGTAAAAAGCCAATAGTTAAATTGTTTCTTTCCAAAAGTTCTAGAGTAATTTCTTTTCCACCTGTCGAAATTTTTTAGTGTTTGTTTTTATTATGTCCAAAATTTACATTTACAAAAAAAAAAACTTTTCAGTGATAAATTTAAAAAAGTAAAAA
Organism: Belonocnema kinseyi; assembly: GCF_010883055.1. Taxonomy (NCBI): domain Eukaryota; kingdom Metazoa; phylum Arthropoda; class Insecta; order Hymenoptera; family Cynipidae; genus Belonocnema; species Belonocnema kinseyi. The sequence continues at coordinate 81,469,504 of NC_046665.1, read as the reverse complement.
ACTAACTTTTTTGGAACTCTTTAAAAAGCGCAATTCTGCTTTCAGACTTTTTCACGTACCCTGCATGTATTCTTAAACAACCAACATTATTTTATTCTCAGAAAAAAGGTCGCCACTTTGTTAACTGTCAGCCTTTAAATACTTTTTTCTGCATTTCTAAACAGTAATGAATTGTAGAAAAATGATTTCTTCTGTCTTACGGTCACGGCAAAAAAAAAAACAAATTAGAGCTGTCATTTCAACTCCATTTATTTTTAGAACAAAAATTAAAACTTCGACGTTTCGGCATCACTGCGTGCATTTTTTAGAGTATGTAATAATAATTATAATAAGCTAATACATAATAAAAATAAATATAAATAGTCTTAAAAAAGTTATTGTTTATGAAGAAAAACTATTTAAAAAATAATACCTTAGTTTAAAACGATTTGTAAGCGAAACAACAATCATTCCAATTTTGGAGTCAATACGTGTTAATTTTGTGTGTCATAATTAGAAATAGTCTATACGTTATTAAAGTTTAAAAAAAGTAAGACTCCAAACAATTATTGAGGATGAGTAAAAAGAGAAAGCCTCATAAAATTGAAGAGGCTTTTTTCAGCGTGAAAACTACATTATTAATGATTATGAAACCGTTCTAAGTGTTTTGGAAACAACACATCAGTAAAACAACAATACATCAGTAATTCTATGGAAACTTGGCCAATCATTGTATTTCACTTTATATACTGACTTTATCTTCATCAACGATTTACCGCCTTATTTATCTCCTAGTTATATGTTCGTCGTTGTTTCCAAACCACTTAGAACGGTTTCATAATCGTTAATAATGTAGTTTTTACGCTGAAAAAAGCCTCTTCAATTTTATGAAGCTTTTTCTTTTTCTCATCCTCAATAATTGTATGGAGTCTTACTTTTTTTACACTTTAATAACGTATAAACTATTTTTAATTATGACACAACAAAAATTGATACGTATAGACTCCAAAATTGAAATGATTTTTGTTTCGCTTACAAATTGTTTTAAACTAAGGTATTATTTTTTAAATATTTTTTACTCATAAACAATCACTTTTTTTAAAACTATTTATATTTATTTTTACTATGTATTAGCTTATTATAATTATTATTTGGATACTCTGAAAAAGGCACGCAGTGATGCCGAAACGTCGTTGAAGTTTAAATTTTTGTTCTAAAAATAAATGGAGTTGAATTGATAGCTCGAATTTGTTTTTATTTTGCCGTGACTGTAAGACAGAAGAAATAATTTTCCTACAATTCATTATTGAATGAAATACATTCCATACAAATTTTATTTACAAAAATTCTTTAGATTTAAGATTTTCATATTAAAATCCTATATTTTTGAACTACTCAATTATGGTAGTTGTCAGGACGAAAAACAGTTCTCTGTAAAAAAAGTTTCTATGGTTTTAAGAATTAAAATTAGATTATTAGTCATGCCTCGTGAAAGAAAAATAATTACTTTCTACGAAAAAGGTTTAAAACTTTCGAAAAATAATATTGTAACAATATTTTTTGTAATTTAATTTTTTATTACTGTCGGTTATTACCAATTTCAAAAAATGCTCGGATTTAAATAAATCACGCCTTATTTGTTCAAATATAATTAATTGTTTAAAAAATGTATTGAATTGAAGTAATTGTTTTTACGATTTCAAAATATTGCAAAAATAAATATTTTTTGTAAGTTTAAAAATTTGTTACTTCAAAATCATTTTTTTTTATTTGAAATAAGATCATTAGTTATATTATTTTCATTCTTACAATTCTTACAATCATCGAAATCTATTTTCTTTAGATCTACTTTTGGACACAACAACTGCCTTAAAATTATTCATTCTAAGGCATAAACTTAAAATTTAGGATATTTTCCCCTTTTAAAAAAGTGTATGAAACGTAAATAAAATTCGAAAAATATAACAGATATGCCTCTGAAAAGAAAAGTTGAAGAGACGAGAGTTCGTTAACCTTACAGCCATCTCTATAAAGTATGAACCCTATCGTAATTGTGTCTGGGCCAGAAAAGAAATACAAAAAAGTCTCATCATTCCATGCGATTTGTTGCTTACTTGTGGTCGATCGCGTCAATAGAAATTAAATTTGGACAAGCCATCGAGCTCCATTATACCAACTGCAAGCTATAACGGGTTGGCAAAAGCTCGCGTGACTGCACGGCAAACGTGCGTGGAATAAAGTAGATGCCCAGCAAAGGGAAAGGGTCATTACTGCCACCAGTCAGGCATTCGTTGAATCATTCAGTATTGAGGGCAAAGAAAATTTTTCTTAGATTCAAGGCTGTCGCTTTTGGAATTATCAGTACACCTTTAATAGTTTCTCTATCGACAACATATTATGTGCATGCACATGACCTTTAGAAGCTGTAGATTATGGAAGAACAACTCGAGTGCATGTCGAAGCAATGAAAATAAAAATAGATTGACTTTTTTATACTTAATTTAAATCTAATTTAAATAAGTATTTTTTTTTTAATCAATGAAGTTAAACTTATTGTTATAAATAATAATGTTAAAATCGTATCATAATATTTAACTTTAATAATAAAGTAATGCTTTGAAAAATATTTCACACTTTCTAGATTAATGTCTAGTAATAGAAAATTTGATCGAATAGTTTTATTTTGATCAAATTGAATTTGTACGTTTTCCTAATCTTTTTTTTTTTTAATTCAGTTAAATCTGAAGATGCTATTATTACGCGTATAGAAAGACCTTTTCATCTTAAATATCGAACAACTTCGTGCTTGGGGAACTTAGCATCCATACGCTCTACTTTTCTAGTAATCTTAACATGCCTATGCTCCACTATGTATTCTTATTAAGGTACGAATTATTCAAGATCAAAAGTTATATTGTGAGCAAACGCGGATATCTCGAGCATTCGCAGCAGTGATTCTTATGTATTTTTAAATTGACACATGGCCTTACATAACCTAAAAATACACAGGAATAACTACTGCGCATGCCAGGGACATCCGCGTTCTGCCACCACTGACTGGGGCTGGAGGATAAGCTATCTCTCTCGCACAGCAACATGATTGATCTTTTCAATTTTGCTCCATAAATAGCTCTTTACTTGCGCATACATGTAAACTATTTAACCTTAATTTAGAGGGGAGCGGTAAACAGCCAATCAGGTCGCTGCGCGAGAGAGATAGCTTATCCCGCTAACTCGAGGTCTGTCTTTTTTATTTTGCTAATAACTCTGTCATTGCCTGGTACCCTCCAGTTATACATGCGCTATGATAATTATTTTCCAAGTTATTATAAAAACAAAGTTTAGTCCCATGTATTTGGTATTATTGTTTGCCCCTCAGGGTGCAGACATCTTGGATAACCCCACCTAATGGCTCAATTTTACGAAGTGCGAACAACGCACCTGCTAAACTTCAATGACCATGACATACAATTAGCAAAGCTGTCAAAATAATAAACAATGCATTCAGACATGGCTATTTCAAATCTTGAAAAGTATTTAAGAAGTATTTAAGAAGTTACCACCGCGTAGATTATTCGTCGAATGACGTTTTTCATTTCGTACTTAAAGTGGTAGGTACTTCGTACCCCAAGTGATAGGGAATTTATACCCTACGTTACGGTGCAGCATTCACACCGCAAGGGTAATTTCTGTTGCAGATATTTGGTACCCTGATATTGGTGCTTCATTAATACTTTCTTTTTTCTGTGCAATTATTATCAATTCCCTAACTTTCTGGGATTCCCTAACCTTATAAAAGTTAATTTCTTATGCTGGTTTAAAAATTAATTCAGACTGATTCAGTATTAACCAAATTCCGGTTAATTCATTTTCAAGTCCACACGGTAACACTATCGTCTCTTGTAACTAGATTGAGCCATGCATCAAGGTAATTTTTGTTGCCAGTAGATTCTACCAGGAAATCGGATTAGAAATGACTCCTCATTTTTTGCGAATGAAGTTTAAGGGCGAGCGAGTGAATTATTATTCGTCCTGTTAGTGCAGGTACTATATAAAGGTAGTGTAGGTCGCATCCTTTCCATTGTCACGAAATACGAACAATTAAATAAATAACGTCAAAGAGGGTGATTTAATTTGCAAGGTCTTTCATTGCAAGTTTGAAGTTCTTAATGCAAGCCACTTCTTAAATAGAAATTCAAACATATATTCAAATAGGTGCACATTGGGACAGTAAGTGACATATCATGTTTATTGTTTAATGAACCCAGAGATCATGTGCATTTTATTTATTCGCCTACCGTCTCGAGGGACTTAACCAAGGGGGAACCAATTATTCTCAACCCGAGTTGTTTTATCCGCGAAAAGAGTATAAATTTGTGTACGAATAGTTTGGGCATTGTAACCGCAAAAGCGCCACAGACGGTTTTATTTGGTCTCACAACTTCATTTCACTCAGCCATTAATAAAAACCCAATAACGGTTCGTGCTCGTGTACTTTTGCTTTTTGAAACGATCGTATTTTACACGCTCAACCTGTTCTCTCTGATACTTGTGTAAACTTGAGGTGATGACTGCGGTTGTTACTCTGTGAAAAAAAACATGTGACCACAGTGAAAAACATGTGAAAATTATAGATATAACATGAAAAAAGGTTGGATGGTATAAAAACCACCTTTGTACTTCTAATTTTCCACGTGAAGTATTTAACATCACATCTATTCTTCAATTAGTATTAAATTTTCCACATGAAGAATTAAAATCATAATTTAAGCGTTAAATTAATAAAAAGATACGAAACAACCCTTTTATATATTTACTTTTCTTCAGCAAAGAAGCATATTTCTCAAAATGTTGTGTATATAACATTGCAAGTGAGTGTAAGTTTGACATCTCAGCTCCTCTCCGATATTTTTTTAGAGCTATAGGAGGAAGGATTGTAGGAGCAAGGAATTTAACCTTTAGACGGCCGGAAAGCCGATATATTGGCCCTGGAGGAAAGTCAGTCTTTTTCTGTTAGAAACAAGACCCCGGGATTTTCGGGGTCTCTGATCACGAATCTGGAGTCAGATTTGAAAAATGCACGTCAGGGGGCCCCAAAACCCCTCCTCCAAATGCCCCATTTTTTTAATGTTCTCGAAACCCCGGCTTTTTTTGGGTCGCTGAGCATGAATCTGGGATCAGATTTAAAAAAATGCACGTCAGGGGTCCCTTAACTCTCCCCCAAATGCCCCAACTTTTTGATATTCCTAAAATTCCGTGAGAACGTGACTACAGTTTTTTTTAGATCGCTGATCTTGATCCCAGATTCGTGATCAGCGACCCAAAAATCTCAAACTCACGTCAACACTTGACAATTTGACGTTACAAAACTTTGCAGTGGGCGGACCATTCTTTCTACCATGTGATGTAGTGAACGAGGTGCGATGGAATTCGAAACGATGATTTTCAGATCTTTCTTTTTATCGTATGATGTAGAGAGAGAAGATTCGATTGTGCTCCAATGACAAGTCAAAATTTTAAAACCGACCACACTTTATCTCTGTTTATCCAATACGACAGAAAAAAAGGTTTCAAAGTAAATGTTTTGAATACGCCTGTTCGCTAGCTACGACGATGCCACTAATTTGGAACTATTGAGAAGGAATTTAAATTTCAATGATATATTAACAAGAAATCCTATAGTAATTAATTAACTTTAAACTGTAGTATAAAATGTTTGATTCAAATGAATTTATATTCTCTGCTCTTTTTTAATAACGCTGCTTCAATAACTTCGAGATACCCAATAGTTCGCACTTCAAATGGCGCCGTTGTCAAGGTCAAAGAGTTACCCTACAGGTGAATTCGATCGCACGAAATAATTCGATGAGTCCGCTCGGCTTCAAGCAACAGGACCCCACTGCTGGCGATGCAAACCCGCTTTCGTGTCTATTCGCTATGCAAACTTGTGTACTTCCCGAGAGTGAACTGACGCTACGTCATGACGCAGCTACACAGCTAGACCGTTAGTGTACAGCGCCTTACCGTTACGCTCTTTTTTTTTTATTACATCTGAGTGAGCACAGCACACCCCCGAAACTCCACTCATTAGTACATGCGGCGCAGCGTCAATTCTCGGAAGGCTCCAATCCAGGGGGCTCAAATCCGAATTCGACTATACTTGGTTTTATTTACAAGGTGATATTTGAGCATAAAATTTTATCATCCAGTATTTTTTATCGGCATTTATAAGGAAAAAAGAAATATTTTTTCTTTAATTCACTAAAATTATGTTACCAGTGATGTAAAGTAGTTAAAATTTGTAATTCCACATTTCATGTCAATTTTATAAACAAATAATACAAACAAATTCATAGTATCGGCATGTTTTAGGGAAAATACATAGTTCTCTTCTTAATTCTCCTAACATTTTGTTGTCCAGTGATGTTTACCAATGGAAATTTGTTATTCGAGATTTTCTCTTATTTTTATAAACAAATTTTTCTCATTGTCTTTATATTGTATTGTTCAGTCTTCAGTTTTAGTTTCATCAGTATTTATTCTAAAACCAGGAGCTCGAGAGCTTCCGGATCAAGTTTTGTATAAGTTTGTCTTCACTCTTCTTTAAGATAGTACCAGTATGCACTGGACGAGACCAGAAGTTAGGGAATCAGATCAACGTTTGTTACACTTCAGATATAACAAACATATGTTACATGGAATATGGCGAAATATTGGAATTCCAAGACAATTTTGACAATATTATTTATTAAAAAAATAATCAGACAATTCCAGATGATAAAACTTCATCACTTAAGATCAATAGAAATAAAATTTAAAGACAATGAGGAAAAACACAATTTTCTTCTACTCATAAATGCAGTCACTGTGTATTTGTTTAGAAAATCAACAAATAATGTCTTATACAAATTTTAATTACTTAACATCACTAGTCACATCAGAGAAAAAACTGGGGGTAGGGAAAGTTGCAGGTAATCTTTCAAGCAGGGTAATAGTCTGCTGATTACACCAAACTGAGGTAAACTTTCCGTGGTGACAGTCCTGTAACGTGCTGCATTTAGAGGAGTCCACCATAGATATATGCGATTGGCCACGTAAATTTGACCTCAGCTTGCAGTACCCACCTCGCACTTACCCTGATTCACTGATTAACTGCAACATTTCACATCCTCAGTTTTTTTTGTTTCTATCAGAACCGATTTTTTGTTCTACGGGAGCTGCAACAAAAAGAAACCTCTCTTGCAAAAAAATAACCAAAATCAAAATAAATTAATTGTTCAAAAGGAACCTAAAGTAGGAATCCTGACGAGATTGAGAATTGCAGTCTAAAAGTTGTTTTGAAATTCCTTTTTCATTTCGCTGTATCGCGGAACGAGGAGCAGTCCTCGGCAGAGAATTTGTTAATTTTTATTACAATCTGTGGATGCAAACTAAAGTTTCATTATAGTTTATTAGGTGTAACAATGAGTCAAATATTCTGATGGTGGTCTGTTGAAAGCTATAAATAAAAAGACCTTCCAGATTCGGAAGCAATGCCATTGTAAAATTATAATAGACGTTTTCAACAATGCAGTTAAACGTATGTATACATTTTTTTTGCACAACACGGGCACACATAGAAGTGAGGAAAACGTGTAGTCATGTGATCTATATACATTCGAGATAGCATAGCGTTGTGTATCGATTGTCCTGTGACCCTGTTCATAGTGAACATACGACTATCGGTTTCCTATATGCGATATAGAAACCCCACGTAAGTATGGAGATGGGTGTATTATAACGCACTTATAAATGGTTAACGGCTCAGCTAAAGTGCTTTCGCGGTTTGCTCGCTTACTGACATAAAACTACCGCCAAACCGTCGGCCAAGTTTTGCAAGTCATACTGTTTTCTGGGAATTCGGAGCTGCTTTGGTCAAATATGAATTAACAAACGAATAAAATCATTATTTGCTAACATATCTTCTCGGTTTATTAGCTTTAGTTCATTTATTACTTGCTGATGTATGATTTCACTGTTTCTTATTACATTACCCAATACTATTGTATTCTTCAAAATGAAATTTGCAAGAGAAATAGAATTTAGATCTATTCGGCAATGAAAGTATGTTGAAAACAATGAGGCTCAATCCGGTATACGAAAGCCTAGCAGTCATTACTTTACCTATTAGTAAACAAATTGGAAAAATTATTGAATACGTAAAATTTGTTTCCCTGCTTTTTCTGCATAAAAATCCAGCTTACACTTAAAAACATACATGAAAACTTAAGGAAATATAAGGCCGATTGCTACCTCATGCAACTTAATATTAAAGCGCTAGGACTTGTAATGTTGGAACTCAATATCGACAAAATCTAAATGTGAAGATAGATTAAATTCAATCATGTGTGCTCACAAAAAGCATGGGGCAATTTGCAACGAATTATACTGTGCAACTAACGGTAAAAATTTCTGTTAATTACGTACATAAAATATTCATAATTTTTTTTTTAAGTCGGATCTCTAAAGCTTTGAAAGCTTACTCGTAATGATTAATGCGATCTTCATGCAGATAGGCTTGAATTTGCATTTCCAGGTCAAGCGCTATTTTATCTACGCAGAACCAACAACGCGTTGGGAGTAATTAAAAATACAGGGCAAATGAATCCTTTAAGATTCTTTTTACGAGCTGGTTTCTTTTAATCTCTTCTTGGCATGCCCAAAGCGAGATATTTTTAAAATAGCTTCTTCTTCCTTCCAAGAAAGATATTCCTGTAGAATTTTCTCTATTATAAATTTCCAATTCATAAGAAAGTAGACAAGTTTGGCCATACGTCTTTCATTCCCGCACTCAAAGTAAAATAGGGGAGGTGTCACGTACAGTGAATTTTTCTCACTTTGGAGCTATTTTTTCTCGCGGTGAAAGAAATTAGACAAAAATGAGCTTTTCAAAGTAGAAATTTGTTTATTTTTAAGCATTAAAAGTGAACTCTTCTGAATCTCAGTAGGTGTGGCTACGGCCAAATTAAAACGTTCAAAATGTAGCTAATATTTACACGGGGAATATTTGCGTGTTAAATCTTACATATAACTTAGTTCGGTAAACGGATGACATTAAGGCATTTTATTAAAATTTCACTTTCAGTCATGTAGAATAAAATAGGGTAATATTTTATATGAAAAAATCAATTATTAATATAAATTCATTATAATTTAAATCGTGATTCAGTAAGAAATAATACAACTAGATAATAAAGATTACCTGGCAGTTGGATAAACTGAGTCGAACTGTTAGTTACAGTTTCAATTAAAAAGAAAGAAAGTCTACGGCTCTAAATATGTGAATTATAAATCGTAGTCATGTAAAATTTCGTCCGCCAGCGAAAAAAAAAATTCTTGCTACAACCACATTCTGTCGAAGGTTATCCACTACTATACACATCCTTACACAATTTAACTTAAACAATTACATTAAATGACAATTCATTACATATAATATAGTTGCACGCTCTTCAGGATAGGAAAGCTTTTAAAAATCAAAATCGTTGTGACGGGTTTCGAACCACCTAAACTAAGTTTAACGAGTTCGATCGCTAACGACTAAACCTGGCGGCTAACTTAACACTTAGAATATTGAGAGAAAAATCTCAGCTATTGGATATGGTGGTCTATCATTTCGCCACATAGTGCCGAAAAATGGAACTTGAAAGAGTAGGTACAATTTTAAACATGTATTTTAATTTTCGTATAAAAGTGTTTTACGATTGTTTTGTGAAGTATAAAACAATGATTGAATACTAAAAACAAATATTCATCAGAAACAAATAATTTTAGATAGAATTTTCATCTTATACAGTTAAAAAACACATTTTTGTGAAATAGGGTTTTAAAAATAATTACAATTATTTCATTATTTTATGTGAGTATCAATGCATTGTTAACTTAAATAAAGTATAATTATTGTATATAGTGACAAATTTTATCCATATTATAACAAGAATACGAATAATACACGACTGTAGTTTAAATACGAATTCTAACCTAACTTTTGGATCATATTTTTAAATAGTAAATATTTAATTTATAAATGAATAAAAATTTACTTTGAGTTTATTTCTGCTATAAAATAAGTCCATTTAAATTTATAATCTTTTGAAAACCACAATAAAGAGAATAATAATTGTCTTTATTTTAAGAAAAACATTTTTGTCAAAAAGTGTGGTTTTTCACTACATAATATGCAAATTCCATTTAAAACACTTTGTTTACAATAAAAACTTATTTTTATTATCCAATAAATACTTTAAACTCCACAAAAAGAATGTTAAAACACTTTTATGCACATTTAAAAATGCATCTTTAAAATCGTGCCTATTCTTTCTAGTTCGATTTTTGTCACCAGGTGGCGTATCGCAGTTTAACCATTTCCAATAAAGTTAAGTACGTCAGGGCCATCCAAAACAATATCTGGTCTCCGTTTCATCGAAATTTCTTATTTTAAGAGTTTATTAATAAATGGGCTTATCAATTTAGAGGAAGTAAATAAAAATATTGGATAATTTTTTATTCCCAATTTTGTAATCTTATAACCCTGAAATATTTAATTTTTAATATTTTAAATTTGTGCACAATTGAACATTAGAAACTGAAAAATTAAACTTATTTAAAATATATTAAATTAAATTAGGTTAGAATCTAAGGAATAAAATCAAAAATGGAAACGAATCTATATACAGTGAAACTCTTTTATAGCGCCGATTTTCGGTTTGACCGTGGGTGGGAACTTACTCATTATAGCCCGCTCCGATGTTGTTTCTTCACGATTAGGTGCTCGTCTGAGTATGTATGTTAGTTATGTTTGTACGGGGGACTTGGCCTTAAACTTCAGGCCTGACAATTTTTACGCCCCTAGCGATTATAATTTTACTTTACTTTTGTGTGATTCCTCTCAAAATAAAAGTGAAAATCTCTACAAAATTCTGCAATCTATACTTTCTTTTAAGTGAATCATTAACCCTTAAACGGGCAAAACGCCACTACCGGTACACTGCTTTTCAACGGCCAATAACTAAGACTATTCGACACTAGAAAAAATTGAGACACATATATTTTTATTGCTTAAGATCTCCTCTTTCCGACGGTGCTAATGAAATTCCTCAAAAAATTTATTTATTATCCCAAAATGCAGTTTAAACAAAAAAAAAAAACGTGATTTTTCGTGTCTATTTTTTTTGTAAACCATTTTCCAAAGCTTTTCGAGTCTGTAATTAACCTGGAATCTCACTAACCGGTGGAACAAATGTCTAAACTTTGAGAATCCATGGTTCAAAGATCGATT
>NC_046665.1:81443809-81458108 GCF_010883055.1 Belonocnema kinseyi | reverse complement strand
AATATATGTGTCTCAATTTTTTCTAGTGTCGAATAGTCTTAATTATTGGCCGTTGAAAAGCAGTGTACCGGTAGTGGCGTTTTGGCCGTTTAAGGGTTAATATCACACGAAAATAAACTTTATATAATTTATTGAATAAAAATGTATATTACTTTGCGTTATTTTATCATATACTGGTATGAAAATAATACAATCCTTATATCAATTATTACGTATCAGAATTTTCACTTTTGGACTTGAGATTTCACATGAAGCAATAAGGCGTTAACAATTTCAGTACTTATTTATAAGCATACAAAATTTAAAAAGGTAAAATTGACCATTTAGAATATCTAAGTGTTTAAAATCGATCAATTTTAATTTAAATGCCGTCAAAATTAACTAATTCTGGAAATAAATATTAGAAATGGTACATTTCCAAATTTGCAACCCTGCAGATTGAAGATTTAACAATGAAGATGCTTAAAATTTAAGTATTTCAAATTCAAGTTTCCAAACTGATTAATTAAAAATTTGGGGTTTAATTTAAAACTATTGTTGAATTGTAAACCAAGCCTTAAAAAAAAAATGCATCAAAAAATGCATAATTTCCTAACTTGAAAGATCAAGTGACAATTAAGTGATTTACTGGATTTTTTTTTATAAAGAATTGTTATGATTGCTTAAAGAAAAATAAACATTTATTTTCACCATTTACAATTGAAGAATTTAGTAGTTAATTTAGTAGGGGTTTTTGGGGTCGCTGATTACGAATCTGAACTCAGATTTAGAAATTTCAAAATGGCGGGCCCAATATGGCGGCTAACATTTGGCATATTTTTTTTCTGAAAATTGGTATACGGGGGTTTTTGGGATCACTGATCACGAATCTGAACTTAGATTTTGAACATTCAAAATGGCGGGCCAAAATTCAAAATATTTCTAAATTGTTTTTTCAAATTTGGCACAGGCAGGGGGTCGCTGATCTTGAATCTGTATTAAAAATGACAAATATTTAGAATATTGAGGTTTGAAAAAATATACACCTACTCACCTAAAACATGGATTAGTACCAATTTTCTGAATTTTCAAAATCTAAATTTAGAATCGTGATCATTTGACTCCAAAAATCTTTGTACACTAATTTTAAAAAAATCGAGAAAACTTTATTATTTGGACCACCATATTGGATCCGTAATTTTGGATTTCAAAGTCTGATTTCAGATTCGTGATCAGCGACCCCGAAAACCACTGTATACCAATTTTCAGATAAAATCCAAAAATATTACCAATTTCGACAGCCATATTAAATCCGCTATTTTGAATTTTTAAAATCTGAGTCCAGATTCGTATTCAGCGACCCCAACAACCCTTAAGTACCCATTTTCATAAGAATATAATGAAAAGTTTTTTCAATATTGAATTTTGTCAACGAAAAAGGCTTTTTTCATCTTTGTTTATAAGTATTAAAAAATTATTTTAAAAAATTTAGACCCTTCGCACAAAAATTTCAATTTTCTATCACCCTGCGAGCATGAAATTAGAAAAAAAACCTGCGTAAAATCCAATAAAAACTACTCTAAAATCGCAAAAAATGATTTGATAGGTGTTAAAAATGTTTGGAATTTCACAACACTTCTACAAAACTTTTACAATACAAGAATAAGGTAAAATTTCTCAATTGTTAGTTATTCGTGACAATTCAGTTTTGTGTTGAAGATTTGTTTTATAATGGCTCATTTTAAATGAAGGGATCAATATTGCGAAATATTAAAGAAATCTTATTTTTTTAAGTAAACAATTTGAATAGGAATAGGTTAAAATGAAATATTTTACTCTAAAACAATATTTGAATTCTTAATGTTAAAATAACAAAAGTTACACTTCAAACGCCCTTCTTTATTAATTGTTAAAGTCTTTAAAGATAAATTCTCAAATTATTAAAATTGAATTTGTATACTTGAAAATGAAGATCTAAAATAAATTGTTTCAAACTAAAAGATTTTAGCAGTACATGTACATTAAATTGACTTCATAATTGAAAAAATAAACCGCTGGCGACCAAAAGGGGACACGGCCGGATTCAGCCTGAGAAGTATTGTCCTGAGTGTCAATTTTAAAAATCTTTCTAATTTAAATTTTAAAGACTGATACTTGTAGAGAATTTCAAAGCGCATCTTTTTATCCTATTGCAAAAATTTATAGGTTTTGTAGTTTTTGAGATAATGGGTAAAAAGTGGATTTTTTGAAAACGAAAAATCCTAATCTTTTTTCACTTCAACTCGCGCTAATTTGGCCAATTTTCATCATTTCCCGATTTCCCCAATACAAAGTACGTGTTTAAGTCTTCTGAAACTATCTAAGAAAGAAAAACGAGAATATTGTTATAAACAAAAAAGTTATTAATTTATTTTTGAGGAATGCAAAAATCATGAATTTTAACCTTCAAGCGCCTCGTTTAGCGAACGAATTTTAAGCTGCGGAAAGCTTTCAGTGAGAAAGTTGTTCATTAAGGTTCAAAGAAGTTTTCTGGAAAGTTTTAGATCAATTGGATTAATAGTTCAAAAATTATGAATGTTTTAAAATCCAAGCGGTAATCTTAACGCTGCCCAAAAACGTGCCTGGCCGGCTACGTACGCGCTGCAGCGAGCGACGTGAAGGTCAAGTCAATCTTACCAAAACAAATGCACAACAGTAACTTTCTTTGTCATCTTTTATAAAATTTTACAAATAAAGCATAGAATCAGCGAAGTGATTGTTTCTTATAATAGTTGGAAAAGCATTTTTTTGAGATTATTGAGATTTTTGAGATATTTTTGAGAATATTAATTAAAATGAAAAAGATATTAAAATGAATCAAGGTAGAAAAAGAACTAGAAATGAAGATTCGTGGATTAAAAATAAGAAAAAATGTTCCAGAAATCAGGTACGATTGGAAACCGTCAATACAATTTTTAAATAAATTTTAATCATAAATTTAATATTTTATGACTTTTTTTATTCTTGATTTTTAAAATAATTCTTTCACTGAACTATATGTAATATATAGATAGTCTAAAGTAATTATTTTAAATTTTTAATGACGAAGTTAATAGCATTATTTGATATTTCTTTAAGGAAAAGAATACATTACAAAGTCTAAAACTAAAAAAGACGGTATTGCTAAAGATATTCTAATCCCAGAGAGGTCTTTCAAACCTATTGAATCCTGCTGTGGAGAAAAATGTTACCAAAAGTTTTCAAATGTGCAACAAGAAAAATTACATACAAATTTTTGGAATCTCGGGAACTATAATGAACAAAATGTGTTTCTCAGAGGATTGTTAAAATGCAAGGATCCTATCGAAACGAATGCAGGTGAAAAACTAAGACGGTTAATTCATTGGATATATTTATTTCCTACTGACGAAGAAAATGTTCCGATTTGTAAGAAATTTTTTTGTGCTTTTCTCTGTTTGGGCAAAAAAAGAGTTGAAAATGTTCAAAAAAAGATTTTAAATAAGCAGCCTTTAAAAAATTTGGCAAGTGGAGTACGCGAAAGTTGTCTTAAATTAACAGAAAATTTAAAAAAAAAATGATTGAAGAGCATTGCGAATCAATTCCACATCACAGTTCACATTACAAACGAAATTCTACCAACCTAAAATATTTTGATAATCCTTCATTAAATCTTGTAGAACTTTACAAATTATTCGGGAAATATTATAAAGAAAAAACGGGGGCTAAATTGACAATAAGTCGAACCGTTTATTTTAAGTATTTTAACCGAAATGTTGGCTTCAGTTTTAAATTACCTAGAACTGACGTGTGCAATACTTGCTACAAAAACGAGACAAATGGAGAGGTAAACGAAGTCATTAATCACAAAAACAATGCTGAAATTTATTTAAAGTTAAAAAAGCAAATACTCTCTGAAAATAATAGTCTCTGCTGTGAATTTGATTTTGCACAGAATTTGCCACTACCAAAAATACCCGTGTCCGCGCAGTTTTACCTACGTTTAGCATGGCTTTTTCTATTTAACGTACATGTACAAACTACGAACCAGAGTTACATGTTCCCAATTCTTGAGGGAATTGTAAAGAAGAGTGATAACTCTGTTTGCAGTTTTATCAAATACGCGGTATTAAAAGAATTTGCTAAAGACAAGTTTAACAGCATAACATTATTTTCAGGCTCATGTCCGGGACAAAATAAAAACTACACAGTCTTTCATTTTTTGGTTTTATTGTCCATTTATTTGCAAAGCGAGATTAAATATGTGTTTCCAGTTCGAGGCCATTCCTATTGCCAGTGCGATAGGAATTTTGGCACATATTCGCAAAAGCTGAAAAAATTAGAACGAATTGAAACTGAAGCTGAATATGTAGAAATGATTCGCAATGCTCGTTCACCTTCATTCACAATGGTCGAGAAGTGTGAAGATCTTCTGCAGGATTTTGAAAAATGTTTCAAAGGCAAAATGCGAAAGCCGAAAAATTTTCAAATCAGCAAAGCGTTCGTTTTGTATGTTTTTCCTGATGGAAAAGTGGATGTTTTTGACAACCATGAGTTGCAAAATCCAACCACTTTTTTCTTTGAACCTACGCTTAAACTAGAAAATCTTTCGAAAATTCCTCCGCCCCGAATTGGATTAAAAGCTGCCAAAATAAAGGATGTAAAAAATCTCTTCCAGTATTTAAGCGCTAAAGGAAAAGAATTTTTCGAATCATATTTTTTAAAAGTACAAACTCAGAATCCAGATGCCGAAGAAACTGAAGAGAGTGACGAAAATGACTAAAAGTAGTTTCTAATAAAATACTGTTTGATTAATTTATTATTGTTCAATAATATGCATACTATTATATGTTGAATGTTTAATAAATAAATTATTTTAATGATAATATCTGGAGTTACTGTTGTGCATTTGTTTTGGTAAGATTGACTTGACCTTCATGTCGTTCACTGCAGCGCATACGTAGCCGGCCAGGCACGTTTTTGGGCAGCGTCAAGATTACCGTTTGGATTTTAAAACATTCATAATTTTTGAACTATTAATCCAATTGATCTAAAACTTTGCAGAAAACTTCTTTGAACCTTAATGAACAACTTTCTCACTGAAAGCTTTCCGCAGCTTAAAATTCGTTCGCTAAACGAGGCGCTTGAAGGTTAAAATTCATGATTTTTGCATTGCCTCAAAAAAAAATTAATAATTTTTTTGTTTATTACAATATTCTCGTTTTTCTTTCTTAGATAGTTTCAGAAGACTTAAACACGTACTTTGTATTGGGGAAATCGGGAAATGATAAAAATTGGCTAAATTAGCGCGAGTTGAAGTGAAAAAAGATTGGAATTTTTCGTTTTCAAAAAATCCACTTTTTACCAATTATCTCAAAAACTACAAAACCTATAAATTTTTGCAAGAGGAAAAAAAGATGCGCCTGGAAATTCTCTACAAGTATCAGTCTTTAAAATTGAAATTAGAAAGATTTTTAAAATTGACACTCAGGACAATACTTCTCAGGCTGAATCCCCGGCCGTGTCCCCTTTTGGTCGCCAGCGGTTCAATTGAACAAGTGAAGTTAAAATAAAAAAGAAGCTGAAATCTAACTCATATTCAAAGTGATTAAATCAATTTTTCTTCAAACAATTTGTGAAATTCCCGTTTAAAAAATAAACTCACTATCATTTCCCGGATGTTACCGGTCAAAGAACATTTTTCCCTCTCCAGGAGCCAATCTGAATCTATAATAAATCGACAATTTCAACTATCTCCAGAAATAATGATTAAACGTTATTTTGGCTGAATCAACTCAGATTTAATCGAGCTAACACAGAATCAAATTCTAACGAAAATTCTGAAATTGTGAAATTTGTTCAGAGATAACGACCTCGATCGTGCCAATAAAGTAAATCGAATTCAAAATCAACGCCCTCTTGTTTTCGGGGTTAACTAGGAGTCTATTAAATTTCTAGAGACTATGGATATAACCTGTCAGTGATGAATCTAGTTCACTCGGTTCGCAATCGGTCCCTATTTGGATGAATCTCTATATCTCTTATCATTAGTATTGTTTACCTATGGTGGCTCACGCTCTTCTTAATCAGATCCACTTCGTCACCGACACGAGTACCCTGTCGCCCATTCTGACTGCTTGCTTAGTTACATACATCACACTGCCAACCCGTTATCGCAGTTAGTGCTTCCTCTTTTCCCAACCCCTATAACCTCTTACTCCTTTACATCCCTCAGTCTCATGAAGCCCCCCCCCCCCACACCCATACCAAACCAAACCCAACTCGACTCAAATCCCGATTCAGTTTCAGCGTTCCATCGGGAGTACGTCGCGAATCTAACGAACTGTTCCTATTTATATCCAGAGACTCATTGAAAATGACTGAATTATTCACGCCCGCTGAACTGAAAGAGGATTCATTGTACTTTGACTTTTAAGGGAGTCGGGGAAGGGGGACAGGGCAGTATTCCTTTTGTCTTTGGGGGAGGACTTCACTCGATAAAAAAACATTCCATAGCAAATTTTTTTGAATTTTTTATAGCGATAAAATTAGACTCTCTTACATATTACAGCCGTATTTATCAATTAAACTGAAAATATTGCTCATATGATAATTTCAAGTAAACTAAATTCCATGTAAAAAAACAATGTTATCACTTTCTGAAATAGACTGTCAGATATTTATTTATGTATTAATTGTACGCATCATCTCTCTCTCTCTGGGGGGTCATTTCAACTCTAAAGTCTCCTTGATACTTTCTGTCGGATAAACTGAAAAACGGGATTACCGATCTGTGTCAATTTGAAATTCAAAGTTTCAAATAGTTCCAATAATATTTACCCAACTTACGGCAATTTATTTCTTAAAAGTAATTGAATTTAAGGAATACATTTTTTTAGTTTTCCATGCTTATTATTAAAATACTTATCTGACGGAAAAACAGAAAATAGCAAAAAGTTCCGTCTCGTTAATCTCTACAAGCTTATATTTGAAAAAAAAAATCATTTTTGTGACATTTACAATTTTCGTCCAACGAGACATTTAGACAATCCTTTTACCCGTTTTCGTGCGCTCGTTGTGTTATTCGCTCAGGGCATTTAATTTATAAAAGAAACAAAAATCGACCAATTTGAAAAGTAAAAGTGATCAAAAGTGACTATTTTTTTTAAATTTAAATGAATTAAAAATGTAATTAAATTTATAAGAATCCCAAGTGAATTTTAACGATTTCAGGATAAAAAAATCATTTAAGCAAAGTTCGAGTGAACTTAGAGGAATTTAATGCAAATAAGAAGAATTCGATAAAATTGATCAAAAATTCAAGCTACATTTTTTTTAACTCAAGTGAATTGCGCAAAATTTAAAAATCAAAAATATTCCACTGATCTTATTAAAATTGGGCTGAATTTTGAACAATTTAAGGGATTCAAAAAGATTTGAATAAACAGCCTAAGTATTCAAGGTGAGTTTGAAAGACTTCAGAATAAATTTAAAAAACAACTATTTTTATAATCCATCGCATTGACTGGAATTGGGAAATTGAGAGAATGTAGAACAATTCAAGTATATTATAAACTATTAGAGAATTCCAAAGATCTAAAAAAAATTTAAATGATGCAGAATAATTTGATAATAATTTAGGGTAAATTAAAAAATGAATTTAAAAAAATCCGAAATATTTCATTTATTTTTCTTAAATTGGAGTGAATTTATAGAAATTCAAGGGGGTTACTAATAATTTACGTGTGATACAACCCATAAGAATTAAAGATGAATATAAAAGTCTTCAAGAGTAATTAGATGCATTGAAGGTCCCCAAAAACAGTCCATTGAATTCAGTAGATTTCAAGGGAATTTCAAAAAATTTAGGGTGAACTCAAAAGAATTCAAAGGACTTTTTGAAAATTTAGATAAAATTCAGAAAACCTTGGAATCTCTCTTTTGATTTATTGAAAGAAACGTTAGTTTATAGGTGAATGGAGAGGGGCTAATCACTCTTAAATCAGTGTAAACGTTCGAATTTAGCGTCCACCTTACTGACGTTATTGACATTAAAAAGAACGTACGCGCCTTATTCGCTTTGACTGAAACCGTCATACTACAAATCGCGTAAACTCATAGGGTGAATACTGTGGTAGCACTATGCAGCGATCTGACTTCTAGCGGACGCTCCTTATGAGCGCTATTTACACTAACCGCAGTAACCGCTTGCAGTGACTCTATTCTCGGCCTTATACGAGTCCTTATATTCATTATTTCGTATTTTTGAGAAATTATTTGAGATGGATTTCCTATTAGTATTTTCGTCGAGATTTTCGTGTATTGTTCCTTTCATTAATAATATATCTGTAAACTAACTTGTAAATGTATGGGATTTGTTTTTCGGAACGATGACGAATAATTCTGACTTCCAGCTCGATGAAATAATTATAATTATAATTTCAAATCAATATTTTCGACGGTCGATTAATCTAGCACCTCCAGAACCGAATTTCGAAATTCTTCATTGCTCAGAATTTTTATTTTTTTTTTGAGATTTTTTTGTGCGCTATATAAAATTTTTGGGCTCTTACTTTTTTCAAAAAATTAATTTTCTTGTGTATGTGCTACCTTACTTAAACCTAGCACTTCTATATCCATAAATACCAAATAATAAAAATTCAATTACACGAATTTTGGGTGAACTTTCAAATAAGCAAATGAATTAATTAACAATAAATTAATTGCTTAATTGGAGTGATCAAATTTTCATCGAAAGAAAAATTTTATTGATAAAGAAAACCAATATTAAAAAATCAATTACATTTTCAAACAGATTTATAAATAAAATGATGAATTTGTAACTAGAATAATAATATTTTTGACCAGAAAATAAGTTTTCAACTGGGAAGATTGATTTCTACCAAAAAAGGTTCGACCAAAAAAGGTGAATTTACATTTAAAGTGATAAATTGTCAACAAAAAATTTGACAATCAAATTTTCAAGTTAAACAATGTTCAAAAAAACTAATACGTAATTTACTCGATTGCAATGTTAAAATTTATTTCAAAGATTTTTAATTTTTTCTGAATTTGAATTTTAAGTAAGAAAAAAGTGGCGCAAGTAGGTCAAAGGCAAAAGAAAAAAACTACAAGTTGCGAGGAAATGAAATACACTTCCCGCACCAAAAATAAAACTCAGGACAATTCCTCGATTTTCCCGGATTTTTTCAAGTTCCCTAACGATTCCCGGATTTCCTTAAATTTGCGCACAGTAGAAACCCTATCATTGTATTTTTATTCATCAATAATTGATTATTACTTTATTAGATTTAAATATTTGATCGATGGTTTCCATTTTTTCATTTTAAAAAATCAAAGTGAACAAATACATAAAAACTAGTAATTATGTTTTACTCCCCAGCAAATTTGGTGATTTTTGCTTTATTTTTCAACGTTACATATTTTACGAAATTGATTATAATTATTACTCTCTGACTGTTTCAAAATAGTACGAGATTCAAATTCATACAGTTAACACACAGCTTTTTCATTGACGCGTTTTCCCCCTTCAAAAGATTAGAAATACTCTGCAGTCGATCTACTGTTGTGCCGCGTGACGTCACATCGACTCGTTTACACACGCAAAAGGTCACTTTATGAGACAGTGCTCGAGTTAAGGAAAATACCTTATTTTCTTTACGCTTCTTACTGATCTTTCTGAATAACGAGTAACATTAAACCTCGCCTTAAACTCACAATGATTCTGTAACTTCTTCATTATTTACTATAATTCTTTGCATTAATTACACTGATTCGAGAGTGATTTGCCCCTCGGTGAATGAGGAGCCCCGATAGGGTGCTCTGAACCTCAAACTAAAAAGACTAAAAAGTGATTTGAGAAAACAAAGGGACTGAAAGTGAATTACGTGACTGTGTGACAGCTCTGCAGTCTAATTTAAATGATTTTAAAAATATTTCCTGGAGCATGAAAATCGAGTAATTTATTTTTAAAAAACTATTTGTATAAACAAATTTAAAACGTTCTACATAGCAAAAAACTGGGATTGGTAAACCCTATACAGTGATAGTAAGTTGATTAACTCAAACCTCTTATACAAGTTTCCAAATGAGAAGTCTCGTTATTAATTTTTAATTTATTGTTGCATTAAAAAGTTGTACTTTAATGAAAATTAGTCTGCTTCTAAAGACAGCGGTATTCTTACATCCCCTAATTTAAGAATTTATAATGTTTTAAAGACTTTAAGAGTTACTTTAATACTTTCCCTGGAATTTTAAATACTTTTTATAGTCCTTACCGTAAGCTTGGCGACAGTTTAAAATATAGCGATTATAGGAACTTACCTGAAACAAACAAGAAACAAATTCTATTAGATAAGTTTCTTGGCAAAACAAAAAGCTTAATATTTGTAATAAAAAATGAAAATAATGAATGTAGTAATAGTCAGAAGAAGATTTAAAATATCCGAGAGATAAAAATACCTTAACCTAAGCCAGGATGTAGGCATGTAAACAGGATGTAAACAGCGTTTCTGTAAAAAGAAATTCCATGCCTATTCCAGGTTTTCCAGGACAAAAAATTAATTTTTCAAGGTACCTTTTTTATAGTAAAAAGCTACTTTTCACGAAAAAAGCTTCAAAAATCTGATTTTATGGTTAAAAACCCCTTTTTTGGTGATTGTTCTCTTAAAATTAAATAAAAAATAACGAATTTTTAATAAAAAATGTCAATTTTGAGCCTAAGAGATGAATCTTCAAACAGAAAAATTAATTTTTAACAAAGTGGTTCAACTTATACGCAAGTAATTGAATTTTCAATTTGAAAAACCAAATTTGAGTCAAAAATGTAGTAGTTATATTTTTAGATAAAAAAATCATTTTTTAACAAAAATAATCAGTTTCAACAAAGTAAATAAACTTTTAACCAACGAGATGAATTTTCAGTAGAAGTGATAAATCTTCAACTGGAATTAGTTGAATTATCAATTTAAAAAATTCATTTGCAACCAAAAAAACTAATTTTCAAAAAAATATTTCACTTTTCAACACAAGAAAAAAAATCAATTTTCAGCCAAACGTGGAATAGTTACATTTTCAACTTAAAAAATGAATTTTTTAACAAAAAAATCAGTTTTTATATAACGAAATGAACTTTGAACAAAAATAATTAATCTTTAACTGGAGTAGTTAAAATTTCAATTAAAAAAATAAATTTTCAGCCAAAAAGATGAATTTTTAACTAAAATGATAAATTTTTCATAACGAACACAATTATTTTTTAATAAATTGGTTCAACCTTCACCCAAATAATAGAATTTTCTACCAAAAAAGATGAATTTAAGAACATTATTCCACACCGCAATCTTAATCTTGTAACATTTTTTAACTAGAATTTTTTATAAATGAAAGAAAATAACTTCAAATTCAAATTAAAAAGTTTTAAATTTATTATCCTTGACAGTTAAAGTGGCGCTTATAAAAATTCCCTGAGTTTTGCAAGATTTTTCTTCAAATCCCGTGACTTTCTCATTGTGGAATAATGCAGTCAAACTTATTTTTTCTTTAAGGAAATAAAAATTCCAGAACCAAGAGCGAAATTCAAGGAATTGTCCAGGTTTTTCCAGATAAAAAATTCAAGGACTTTTCCAGGTTTTCAAGGATTTTCAGGACGCTAGACACCCTTGCCTAAACTAAAGATTCTTTCATCAGTTTGTAATTTTTTATGTCTTTGGGTTAAAGCTGAGCGTCGATCATAATTAATCAGTCAAGATGGAAGAAAGTACAGGAGCCATTAATGAAAAAACTTTTCAAGAAGTTTGCGACAAAAAATGTCACGGAGTGACTTCAGTATCCTTTTTCAATTCTCGAGTAGTAAGAGTGAGGAGACCGATACCTGTTGCAACAAGTTTCAGATTTCGCTTCGATATTTCACGGAGACAAGAGAGAAAACTGATTTAACTGATCAAGAGATGAAGATAAATACCCGCATTGGCTCACCCCGAGATCTGCATCTCGTCTACGGTATATTTAATTATAACTTCTTTGTATTCAAAGCTTTATAATTAAGAAATTGACACCTTAAATAATAATTTTAATACAGAGAAAGAAATTTAAAAGAGAATAATTGAAGTCAAATATAATCTAATCGTGAGGCATTAGAAATATTTTTATATACATTTCTTATTTACATAGTCATATAATTTACTAAATTTTTTCATTCTTTGAAATTTGTCACTATTAGTATTTCAAACTAAGCTCTTATGTTAAAATCTTAGTATATTATATTAAAATTCAATATCCATATATTAAAACTAGATAATTTGCATACAGTTACAAATAAAAAATCGAGTCCTAATATTCATTTTTCTTCGCGCATTCCGTCAAAATTGAATAATTTTAGAATATTATTGTTAGATATTTTTAAGACGATGCAAATTATACTATTTTACTAAAATTTTTAAAGATTTTCGCTACTATAAAAATAAAGGAGAAGGAATTCTCCAGGCGCAAGTTTTCTCCCTCCCAACTATTTCTGGAAGTCATAGAAGTTGATTGAAGTTAATTAAAATTCAGTGCAAAATTATTTAGAAATTGTATACGAAAAAGTAAAACTGGGATGCCGGTGCACATCGTCAAGACAAGACAAATAATGCCATATATGAATTTCGTGGAAACAAATAGTTATTTGATAAAAAACTATTAAGTTTCCTAATTTTTATCTGGGCCTAAAAACAGACCTCATGGACCGCCATCCTCAACTGTAATTCTTAAGAATAAAAATGGAAGAAATTTACATAATTAAATATTTACAATTTCAATGTTACATTATTCCAAAACAGTAAAAAATTAAATAATTGGTATTGGGAAGCATTTAAGACTGATCAAACAACGAAGCGTTCAAAATTGAAATATTCTTTTAAAAATCAACAATGTTAAAATTAAAATCGTGAAATTAAATCGTTTTAAATAAATAATGGTTCAATTATGTATAATAATGTTAAAGATTTAGCCACACAACAATGAAATTGTAACCATTCACAGTTAAAGAGGGCAAACGTAAACGGTACATTTTGTTTAGTAAGTCCAATCAACCAAATTTTACAGCTGAAGCAAAAAACATGAATTTAAGTGTGCAAAACTATCTAGAATAAAGCACTAACTTATCTTAAATCAGAAATTATCATTTTTCTACTGGAATAAAGTAAAGTATGCTCCTAAATTTCAATATTCAGTTCTGAAAGTAGGTTGAAGGTAACCTGAAATAACCTATAAGGCTTTCGTTACCTTAAATAAGGGAATATACCTTCCTGAATTTCAGGTTCTTACTACCTTGCATGACGTTACAGCGCGCTTGCGCTACTATACAGCTAGTAACCATCTATTCTAGTCAGGTTTCTACTCCAATACTCCATGTTGTGTTATGGTCATTGTCGGCTATAATACTATGTTTCCATAATTCGTAGCGTTTTAGTTTCACGGATTTAAAAAGGTGCTGCGGCAAAATCAGCTCCAGCTGTCAGCCAATATTTGCATTATTGAACCCATACAAATAATTAAATTATTAGGAAACTTTTTACTTCGCAGCGTCAGCGTCCTTTCAATACATTACGGAACGCAATTTTCCGAAGATTTTGAACCCCACTTGCCCCCTTTATTCCGTTTTTTTCATTTTCCCTACTATGTTCCTGTATTTTCCTGCAAGTTATAACCCAAGCTATATATTCTCTAAAACGAATAACTATATAAGAACAGCTGAGGACTGAGGTTTAATTTTTAATCTCTTCAATATAAAATTATTAAAATTTGCACAATTTATTATTTGATTTCAGACGTTTTCAACTCAACATTTTTGAATCAATTTTAAACTTCTAAAGTACTTCAGACTGTATTCTTTAATTTCTTTATCAATTTTTTCTTTAAAAAATGAACGAATAAAAATAAGGAGACGTAAAAGTTAAGATTGTCAAATTCTTAAAGCTAATCAGAAAACTAGCAATTTTAAAGAATTTTAAATACAACTTCTTCAAAATTTACATCAGGTGAAAATTTAAATGGCTGGATAAGTTTTTCAACTAATAATTCAAAAAATTCTCGGGTCATTTCCCGATGTTCACCGCATATGTTTGCATTTTTTGAATATGAAAGTTATTTTTAGAATCAATAAGTTTTTCACTATGCCGTATTTAGAATGTGAATAATAGAGATTGCATAAGTAGCATGACGACATGCACCGCTTCACTATCAGCGATTTCAGAGATGAACATAATGCGATTAGACACGCTACCTGAAGACCGACCGGCTGCCTGCACAACGACCCTTTCTA
>NC_046665.1:81410551-81443709 GCF_010883055.1 Belonocnema kinseyi | reverse complement strand
GATCGTTCTGCAGACCATTTGCATTTCAAGCATCTGTACATATTTCTGCCTTCGGAAATTTCAAAGGGGTTCATTTACTCGTCTGTAAAAGGGATTTCTGCTTTTGTTTTGGTAAGAGGCCGTTCAAAAACTACGCTGCACTGCCACGGGGAGGGGGATAATAGATTTTGTGACGATTTATGACGTAAGGGTGGAAGGAGCTCGCGCAGAATGTGATATTATACATGGAAAATATAAATGTTAATAACAATTTTTTGAAATGTTTGAAAAAATGTAAATAAGTGATTTTATTTGGCAAGTAACGCAACTACAGTCTTTACACACTTTACGATATATACTCCTCTTTAGCAATTTTATAAAGATCTGTTATTTTTATCCTCATAGAAAAAACGAAAGATAAAGTTTACGTCGATTCCAGGTGAAAAATTCACCGCACCAAAAATTAACCTTGCCGGATAAACTTTACATTAATCGAAGATAATTTCCGACTTTTAACCTTGCCAGGATAATCTGTCGCCTTATAAACGCTCCATTTTGATTCGAGATGTAACGAGAATCGCGACACTGGCGCTATCTATCGTCGTTTAACTTCATTAAATTTGAGAGAAATGGGGATACCCATCTGTCAGTTGTTTTTGCGCTTTCTGCTAAATGGTATTATAAATAAGTTCTAATTCGTCTACAATAGTGTAATTTGTTTCGGAGGAGATACTATATCAGTAAGACGAGATCAAAATTATTCTCCTCACCTGGTTGAAACTTTCGCCGAAATATGTTTAAACTTTAACTGTTGCAAGTCTTACCTGGAACAAATTTTAACTTTTGATTTCTTTGTTTTCTTTTAAATCTGGTGTTCAAATTTAGTACTCTAATTCACTCATACTTTGCCGTTTTCTCATTGCTGCTAAGGTCGCCGTAGCAGACGACTTTAAGAGCGGGAAATTTTACAAGCAAGAAAATTTAACTTCAGTTTTTTCTATGCTGTTTTCAAGAAACTTCTCTTCTTATTTTTTAGTTTAAATTCGAACTGAATTAAAAGAGCTCAATAAGAAGTTCCAACAACTTTTCGTTTAAATTTCATTATTTTTAATTCAACAGTCTAGTATTATATTTCATTTTTAGAATTCATATGTTTTGGTTAAAAATACTACTATTTGGTTGAAGATTCAACAATTTTGTGGAAAATTAATGTTCTTAGCTTAAAACTGATCTAATCAATTTTTGGCTGAAAATATATCAGTTTTAGTTGAAAATTTTACCATTAAATTTTTCATTGAGAATTTATCTTTTTTTTTATTGAAAGTTTAATTTCTTTTTGAAAAATTAATTTTATTTGGGTTAAGATTAAACAATTTGCTAAAAATGCACCTGCTTTTGTTTGTTTGTTGAAAATTGATCAGTTTTAAATGAAAATACAACTACAGTGAAACCCTGTAATAGCTCTCACTACTATAGCTCTTCCGAGAATTGACGCCGAGCCGCAGTTATGTGTAACAGGAGCTGCGCAGTGTGCACGGTTGTCACTCAGGCGAGCACTCAGGTGTCTACAAACAAAAGCAGAGCGGGCTATAATGAGTTAGTTCCCAGCCACCGTCAGCCCCAACATAGGCGCTATAGAAGAGTTTCACTGTACTTAGCTTCAATATTAAACTGTATTGTTAAAAATTCAGTTTATTGGCTGAATAATCAACTACTTTGGGAGCGATCACTTATAATTCCACGCACCGAGAGGAAGGGGGGAGGGACTTCCTGTCAAGCGTGACACATCGTGACATGAATATTAGATTTATATTATTGAATAAATAATTAATGTGGGTATTAGTATACTTTAATCGAAAGTTGAGAACAAGGCCCACATTTTATCTTCCGTATGAATGTTCATATCTTTGTTTAATATTGCAGTATAAGCAATTGAAGAAAGATGTAACAAAGAAGAGGAGTGAAAGAGCCTTGAAAATAGAGTGACGTAGGCTTTTACTGGCTCTTTCTGTTATACTTATCTGGTTCTACGATAGAAAAAAAGTTGCAGCCTGATCATTTCAAATTAAAACGTGCCACTAAATAAAAATGGTTTACTTCAATTCTTTGGTAAAGGAGCATTAAAAGGTACGGGAAAAAGCGAGCTTTAAATGCACTGTAAAAAATAGTCAATATTTACATATACGAGTCCGATTTAGAGCGACTCTCTCTTTTACATTTTTTGCATTTCCAAGCATTCAGTATCGAATCCTGTGGCAATCAAGCGTCCATTTTTCGTTGTAGTTTGCACCGATCCAACTGCAATAACGGCGCATTGAAAATAGAGCGTTGTACCTCGAGATTCTTGCGATTCGCGGCATTTTATTGATCCCCTTTACGCCTCTTCACAATTCTATACACAAACTTTTGTATTGCGCTCTGGTAGGAAAATACACAGGAAGTTTTTAAAAGTTGCAGAGGCATAATCTTTTCAACAATTCAAAGAGCTTTTTTCAGGCTCAGACATATCTAATAAAATGTAAAAAAGTTTATTTTATTTTTGTCTTTCAAAATCCTCTCTTCAAATTTTAATGCATTCAACTTTTCAATGTTTCGAGTTAGAAATATTTTTTTTAAAGTGCCCATCGCTGCTAAAAAGTTGTAAAATTTGGACAGTGACTTCTTTTCAAAGAAATGTTAAAAAACCAACTGTGATGTTTTCTACATTACTTGACACCCAAAATAACACATGCAAATTCCAGAGAACAATAAACACATTTGTAGTTTATATAAACTTTAGAACGGCAATTACGTACAGGGTGGCCTCGAAACTTCATTCTCGAAATTAGCTCATTTTTCCCTGACAAATTTGTCATTTTCCTTCTGACCATTAAAGACGAGAATTCTAATATTACAAACTACTCGAAATAAAAGTTGATCACTTTGTCTTTAACTAAACGAACTGTCCTGCAATACGAAATTTCCCGTAAGAATTAACTACTTCATTTCGATCAAGGATACCGTTACAGATTCCCTGATTTCGTAGTTCACTCCCTGATCAATTTTGTATCAAATTTCGACCAACAAGCTTTGTCAGTTTAAACGAGGCGAAAGTAAAAAAGTATGAGAGTACATTCAACTAGCATGTCCGAGTGGAAACTAAATTTTGAAATTATTTTTAAAATATCAATTAAATAGTTCAAATACTTTAATTTTCCTTTCTTTGAATGAGGAATCACCAAAAAAGTGTTACCATATTCATTAACACGAAAAGCATACAATAATATATTTTTTAAACTGATCTGGAGTTCCCGTGTTATTTATTTAGGTAACGTGTTCGTTCAGCAACACTGCTCCGACCCAGGTCACTGATCAATCCCTCTAACGATCGCCCAAAGTGAAGAGCCTCAGAAAGTAATTATGTAAAGGTTTACACTCGGGCCCATCAGTAACCAAGGTCGTTTGTTGTCATTCAGTCCGCTGATATTCTGTTTATAAATTATTTGTCGCCGCACTTTTTTGTCCTAGCATACTTCTAGCTTCCTTCACACGCATGCAGTTTTTCATACAAGCTCTTGTGTTTCTATGGCTTCTTATGTCTCTTCCAATTAGGATACCATTTACACATTGTAACCATTCTTTCCGCAGTCTGCCTATGGGTACGGACCAAAATCCCAAATTCCCTTCCTTCTCTTTTTTATTTCTTTCGACTTTTATATTTATATTATTATCAAATCACAACAAAAAAAATCTAAAAAAATTAACAATAACGTTTCGGCATCCATACGGGACCCTTGTCAAGGAAAAAAATAAATAAAAAATAATAATAATACCTAAGCAGACAGGAACAGCACCAACACCACGATGCTCTCTTCCTGACACCCGAAAATCAAATGAGATTCAAAATGAAAACCTATCATAAATATATCGGAAACATCCGGTGAGGGTCACAACGTAAACCGTTTATAAACATACCTGAAAAATCCCTAATAAGCACATCAGAACTAGAGAAACTAGTCCAAATCAAGTCTTTAAATAAATAGACTTTTGTTTTTTAATGTAAAGCATTTCCATAAATTCTCTCTTTCTCTCATTATTTTCCCTATGCAAAATTACAGTATTATCCCAATCAAAATGATGGTCAGCATCAATAAATTCCTTTGTATGTCTAGCAACAGCACTCTTATAACAGCGCCCCAAACGAACATCAATTTTGTGTTCCTCTATACTAGTATTAATTAAGAAGTCTGCCAGTCTGTCCCACGTAAGTCATCTCACAAACCTTGCAAGTGATCTTGTAGAATGTAGAGTGTAGACAACACCACCCTTTTTAATATTATCCAAAGGATCCTTGCAAAAAGTTATTAGTGATTCCATTTTAAATAGTATACGGAAAATAGTATGAAATTTAAACTTCATCAAGAAAATTCAATAGTTTTAGAAATTTGACCAACAAATGGAAGAATAAAAGTATTGAAGGATATTATATATATATATATCATACATTCCTATATCACAGGAAAAATGAAAGATAAAGTTTTTTTAAAACTTTTTTTATTCGAGATGTAGCGAGAATTGCGATGCCAGCTCAATCTATCGTCGTTCAACTTCATTAAACTGTAAAGAATTATCAGAATTATTCTTCTAACCACGGTGAAACTTTCGCCGAAATATGTTTAAACTTTAACTGTTGCAAGTCTTACCTGGAACAAATTTTAAATTTTGATTTTTCTGTTTTCTTTTAAATCTGGTGTCCAAATTTAGTACTCGAATTCACTCATACTTTTCCGTTTTCCCATTGCTGCTAAGGACACCGTAGAAGACGACAGCTTTTATTCCATCGTAGGATAAACTTTCGCCAAATAGCATGTATACTTTAACAACGCGAAATTTTACATGCAACAAAATTTAACTTCAGTTTTTTCTGTGATATATCATTATATTATTGATGTTGAAATAATTTTGACTAGTATAATGTTGCAATTTTGTATAGTGAAAGTAATGAGAGAAAGAGAGAATTGATGGTAATGCTTTACATTAAAAAACAAAAGAATTTATCTATTAATTTAAAGACTGATTTGTACAGGTTAAATAGTATGATTCTATTATGATAAATTATATATTTAGCACTGAGTTTTCATGAATTTTTAATTTTCTTTTACTTTCTCTAGTTCTGATGTGCTTATGAGGTATTTTTCAGATATGTTTATAAACGGTTTACCTTTTGACCCTCACCGGATGGTTGGTTACCTTCTCATTTTTCTTTCTTATTTTTTATTTTTGTCCCAGAACGAAAATTAGTTTCTTTTCTTTTTTAGAAGAAAGAAGTGTTTTTCCTCATTTCTTTTTTTTTTTTAATTTCAATAGGAACATTCTATGGTGGTTGTCCAAATTTGGTCGTTGGATTCTTGGTTTTATTTTCAGGACTTCTGCACATTAATTTGATTATTGGACGTTAAATAGGATTCGAAATTTGATTCTAATCTCATTTAAATTTCTTTAATTTCTATTCACCTTTTCAAACGCTTTTTCTATGTCAACAAATGCGCAGAAAATTATTTTCCTTACTCTTAAACTTCTATGATCTGTCTTAAGCTTAATATTTGATCCGTATGTGATCTTTCTGGCATAAATACATTTTGTACTTACCATATCTTTTCAGGATTAATACTATTTACATTAGCTTCTTAATTGTATCCCTAACCTAATTGAGTTTTCTAATGCATCATGTCATATATCGTAGTTGTGATGCCCTATATAGCTTCATTTCCCAATAATTCCTTATAAAAACTCTCTCGTCTGTATCAAATAGCATTTCGCCCTGGCTATTTCTCATTCCTCCGAACTCTTTACTTTTATCAACTCTCATATTAATCAACATCCATTTATAAAACAGTTCCTTGCTTCCTTTAAAGTTGTTTCGCATTTTTGTCTCTTCTTCTAGGGATGCAAAATTTGGAAAATATGGTTAATCTTACGAACAAATTAATCATTATAATTTCTAAATATCATCCTTAAACCTGAAAAAAGTCAATAAATTTGAAATAAATAATACTTTCGAATTATATCAATAAAATTTAATTTACGTGGAATATAAGTTTAAAAAGATAAAAATTTAAAAGGCAAACATATAAGGAACTTTGAAACCAAAAATATCCGGCGATCTTCCTATTACAAATATCCATTTATTCTGAGATAAAAGTTCAAACTTGGATAGTGGATGCAAAAGTGGTCAATTAAGCGCTAATAGTAGTGAGAGAGAAAGAAGATTATAGACAAGAAAATGAATTAAAGTCAGACGTAGAAAATGCGAGGAGAACTGGCAGATTCGCGAATTCATACTCTCCTAGAAACACACTCGGACGCATTACAGTTGAGCTGCATGCATTTACTTTGTTCAGGAGCATTATAGCCACTCGAAAGCACTCGCTCTGGTCCAACATTTACGTATTTTACCCACTTTTCTCTCCACTTGCCTCTAAACTCGAGAAAATATTCCTCTAGCTCGCCTCGGGTCTCGAGAAGGCTTTCTGTTATCGAAAAATCGCAAGGAAAAACTTTCGATTATCGTTGGGGTTTCAGGTGAAAAGAACGGCTGACCGAAGATTGGTCTGTACTACTTAAAAATACAATACTGCGTTTCCAACTTCCAAATAAAGTCAAACCCATCATGTTATTAAATATATGTTTTTTAAATTGAAGGTCTATAACAAAACAATTTCCCTTTCTAGACACTCGAATAAACGACATAAAAAATGTAACATAAGGTTTTCCTGTGTATAATTTTATGAATTGTGATATCTTTTCCTACTTATAGACAAAAATAGTACATTTTTTAACTTATCGTTTCAACTAAAGATTAATACAATTAGATCACAAGTGACACACGAAAGTGATTCTCTTCATTTAATTATTCTGAAATTATTTCAGCATACTCAAATGTCGCTTAAAATGGTATTTTTTACTTTTGGTTTAGAATATCTCGAAATCCTGACGCACAAGAAAAATTTGGATAACGGATTCGTTTTCAGGACATAAAAATCCTTCGGGCCACGTATTCCATGCCTTGGGCAATAAAAGTTAATGATAATAAACTGTGCAATTAATCAATACTTAATCGCCAATACCAAGTAAATTTAAAACAAGTACTAAATATTTTGTCATATTTGTGTCATATTTTTTCGTGTCGTATTTGTTTTAGAACTTTCAAAATCAAATCCCACTATAGATGTAATTGATTTTCCTGGGTTTAAACTTGAACTGGAAGGATATTAGAGATTAAATTAAAGAAGAAAGAAGCACGCTCTAAGAAAATTGATATTGATTTAAATTTTAATAAAAAAGTAGATAATTGAAGTTTATTCTTGACCGGAGAATCCATCTCTTCTTCGTCGGTGGAGAATTTGAGATGCGCTCGATGGCCTGAAAACGATCGCGGAACTTGAATCTGCAATTTTCGTGCTCCATCGAACACGATATCCTCGCATTACAAGTAGCTCTCTTGAAATTTCCAAACCTCTTCGAGTCTAGAGCAACTAGTGATTAATTTTTTTTATTAAATTACCAAAAAAGAAACTTTTGATCATTCGAATAGGATTCATTATCTTTAAATAGATGCATTATTGTCAAACTGTTTTTACAGATTTGACAAAAAATTGTTTTGTGTATTTTTTTTAAACAAGGTATTCTGCCTTAATTTTTCTCTGGCTCTATTCTTAATTTTCGATGAGCAATTGCTAGTTAGTAATATAAATTTCGAATTTATTACTATTTTTTCGGTGGTTTCCCACTGAATTAAATTCTTTTTCAGGTAGGCACAATACAAGCGCGCGATTTTCAAACCTTTCAACTTTCCAAACACCAAAGTTTGGATGCTTTAAGTTTTAAATTGCCAAACTTTGAAAGCGCGTGTCTATTTGTCCAAAATTCCGAAATAATAACCCACCATCCGTCCCCAAAACGACTATTTGGCCAAAACTTTGACAAGAGTATAATATTTACTTGAATGTAAATTATCGGGTCTAATCGTCCGGAAATTCGGTATGACTAGTAATTTTCTAAAAATGTTGGCTAATCTAAAAAAAAGGTTAATTTTGTATGAAGGATCTGATAAAATAAATTTTCGTTATAGAAATGCGAATAATTTAGTAGCAAGCGGGCGACTATAAGTACATATGTACTTCTTTCATTTTTTAGAGATGGAGATATTAGCCACGGTTCACTGTTCACTGACGAGAGATGTTGCCGTCAATCGTTCACGACCCCTATTCTTTCAATTTGTTTAATGTTCTTCATTTTCCACAATATAAACTTCAATAAAAACATTTTAAAAAACTATTTTTCTATGGGAGGGGGGGGGGGGTCGGCACTATAGCGACCGGTCACAGAAGAGAGATCAGTCACACACGCCACCCTTTCTAGATTGTCTGTGGGTAAAATGACTTTACTGCATTTCCGGTGAAGCTTAACAATAAATTAACAGAATAAATAATTAAGAAGCAATTCTAGTTATCTAAACCTCAAATATGGTCATTTTGGATAAAATTCGGATTAAAAATATGTGTCTTAACAGCATTTAAAAACAGTAAACGTCTCAAACACAATTCTCATTTTTTTAAACTAGGATTCTGGCTAAAGCCACAAAGATTATTTTAATTTTAACTGGAGTTCTGGTTAATACAATTGGAATTACTAGTTTTGTTAATCATAATTTTTGTGTTGAAGCGCCTGACTTGGCAAGAAGTGAGACTATTCCAACTACACGTCTGGTTAAGACAAGCAGAATTTTCTGGTAAAATCAATGTTTTAACAACAATTCTGGTTGTTTCAAATACAATTCTAGTTTGAAATATGTCTCGACTCGAATGATTTGAAAAATAAATGTCTCAACCAGACGTCTGATTATTTTATCTAGGACATTCTAGGATATTCAAGAGCAGCTAGGATATTCTAGTAAGGGCATACTTCATTAGAAATAATAGCTATTTTCAACCAAAATTCTGCCTTATTTTAACAAGCTTTTTGTATGTATAAACATCAGGGAAAATAGAATATATCTAAAATTAGAGAACGTCTGAACTTATATGTCATTAAGATTTGAAGGTTTAGACTTTTTCCAGTGCTGTCTAAAATTCTTCTGAATGTTAAATAAAAATTTATAAATTAGAGCACAGTCGGAATTGACACAAATTGCAAGGTGTCAATTTTTTTTAAGAATGGTAAATACTTTGGAAGAAAAATATTTTTCTGTGGTAAACAGCTTTAAATTCCCCTTCAAAGCAAAGAACCTACGTCACTTGGTGCCTTGTTCAGTAATTCAGTATGTACACATGGAAGGGAACCGCACAACTGTGCTTGAGCTGGATGGACGTTTACGACAGTGCGCACTTAAGCCGGTTTCTACGCAAATCCGTGGAGACCAGCCGCATCCTTTGACTAAAAGCTGCTATTGGTGAAATGGGTCATCTCATTGAGGACATAGAAAATCTCTAAAGCCGTTTAAAGTTACTTCAGTACAAATTCTGTTCTATTCGAAACAGAGGTTTTATAGTTTTAATTGCCCTTCGAGGATGAGAGTCCCGATCACAAATATTTATTGTCTGTTGCAGAAATTAAACTCCCCTCACCCAATTGACGTGCAGTTACTTGAGTCAAATTTCCAATAAAAACTGGAAACAATTCAGGAAGGCTTGGTAAATGGGATTTTGCAAAATTGAGTTTAATTTGAAAAAAATTCGAATCTATTTAAATCACTTCGAAAGTAGGATTTCTCAAAATTAAAACGGTTCCGATAGTTTTGAAATAAAGCCCAACTTAAATAGCGCTGATTCAGAGTCAAATCAAAAATTTGACTAAGCCCCACGTCTAATATATCAATTGCAATATTTTTAATATAGAATATTATATAAAAGGAATAAAAGAATACAATTTCAGATTAGTTTTAAAATTTATTTATTTCAACGAAAAAATGTGACTTTTGTACCATAAAAGTTAAATTGTCAATACAAAAGGAAAATTTTTCAACAAAAAAGTTAAATTTCCGGCTAAAAAGATAACTTTTTAACAAAATAGTTGAATTTTCAACAAACAAAAAAATGCATTTTTACCCAAACAGTTGGATTGACAACCAAATAGTTGAACTTCAAAGCAAAAGATACAAATTTTGAACATAATAGTTGAATTTTCATCATAAAAAGATAAATTTTCAACCAAATGGTCGACGTTTTATGTAATCAAAAAAGATTAAATTTCAAATTAAATCAGATGCATCTGTACCCAAATAGTTACTTTCTAGCCAAAACAAAGAAGTTTCAAACAAGAAAGACTTCAGTTTAATTTTCCACTAAAAAATATGAATTTTCGATAAAAAGTTAATTTTATGCCAACATTTTCTATCTAAAACGATGACTTTTTAACAAAATTGTTAAATTTTTAACAAAATAATTAAATTTTTAGCTAAAAATATAATCATCAAGAGGAAGCAACAGAATTTGCAAAACTTCACTTTCAAAATTGCCTAATTTCTCTCTGCCCAATTTTTCATTTCCCCTTATCATTAATAGTCGAAGACCAGAATCTTAATCTTCTAACATTTTAAACATAAAATCTATTATAAACGAAATAAAACAATTTCCAATCAAAATTTAATAATCTTAAATTTATTATCTTTGACATATAATTAAGTGACTATTATAGAAATTGTCTGACTTTTGCATGATTTTTTCCAAAAATTGATGAATTTGCCCCAAAATTTAATTGGCCGATAAACTTCCTTCACTTTTTCCTCTTTTTCAGGTTTTCCTTAAACTACTCTCACCCTGATTGTGTATAAACTGAAAAAACAATAATCTAAAACTGTTATTCGGAAACATTTTTTCAGTTATACCGTGATTATTTTTCAATATATCGAGCAATATATTGTAAACATTATATAGGATTCTAACTGAGTCGCATTTAGCATACAGCAATGACGCTCATCGTTACCAACTAGCATAGACAAACAAAACTAGAATTAGGGTTTGAGTCGTGCCAACCCTCGGCAAGTCACATTGCGATAAGTCACACTGTGGCACTTTTAATTCGGAAAAATTGAAAGTCAATCAAAATGGATATAAGTGCGGAAACATACCCTTATCAGCAAATTAATGTATTTTACACCGCCACCTTTCTCCAACGTCCCATGGTGTGGGGAGGGGGGAGACATTGCTGTGATTGGTCACAGAAATAATTTAGGTTCCCTACTACTTTTTTACTAATTTTTTGTGCCTAAAAATTTTTCCGAATGAGACTTGTACCACATGATACTTCTTATAAGAACTTTAAAAATATATTATTGATGAAAGTTAGAGAACTAATCATTAGACAGTTTCTAAGTCAAGAGTTTGAAGAATGGAAGAAACCAGCGAAAGAATAGTAAAATTAATTTACTAAGAATAAAAAAAAAATCTCATCACCATGTCAACACCAACATTTTAAACTTAAAATTTAAAAATAACAATCAAGTTGTAGAATTTCTAGTAATAGAACTCAATTTTAATATTGCTACTCATAAAAAATACTATAAAACTTTCGTTTTAAAACCTAGTCACTTTCTTTCACTGTTCATTTCGTACTGGTATCTACTTCGTACTGGTTTCTCCTATTCAATTTTAGTAGAATTACAATAATTGGACTACTTTCTAAATTGCATGTTACACTTCACTCATTTATATTAGCCGTGAGTAGAAAAAAGAAGCATCTCGTCAACTTAAAATTCGGGATGAGTTGTCAAATATTTTTCGTGAGTTTGGCTAATCATTCCGAAGTTTTGGGACGACTAATACATCCCCTTTTCCAGCTGCGCCAATTTTTCTAGACGACTAGACGCTTTCATAAAAACATGGTAAAAAATATAGACTCTAGATAAAGGTTGCTTAACTCCGATTTACAAAATTATTTATTTGCATAAGGAATATAAAGTTGTAATTGAAAACGCGAATAAAATAGAAATGAGCATAGGGAGAAACGAATAAAGCAAAAGATGGAAGGGAGTCGTGCGTGAGGTGGAATTAAATAAGAGAAAAAATTGCGATGTGAGGCAAGGTAGATAAAGTTAAGACCTTTCCACCTTCCCACAAGTCTTACGACCGTCTGGTTCCAGCGCACTCAAGGTCAACCAACCCTCAACGACCTCCCCTTCGATTGCGCTTCTTCACCTACACTTTCATCCTTACGACCTTAAAGTTTCATTGGCGTAGCACCATTTCTACTAAAAGTGAGCCAAATTAGCCAAATAATTCATAATCTTTAAAAATAAAATTCCTTACGTTCATAAAATCAATTTTAAACTTCCACGAGGCAGAAAAAAACTCTGCTAAACTTACAGGATTTTGAGTTAAAATAGGGGCAGCATAAATTTTCTGTAGATCATCAAATTTCTGCAGAGTAAAATTTACTGAACTTTTGTATCAAATTGACATCTTTTAATTGTAAAATATAATAAAAAATGCTGAAAATTTCACAGAAATTAGCTGTACATTTGCAATATTACTGGAAATTCAGTAAACTCTGCAGGAAATTCGGTAAGCTTTACAGAAAAACGTTGCCGTCCCTATCTTAACTGAACATCCTGTCACTTTTGCAGAGTCATTTTTCCCTGTGAAGAATCATTGACAAAAATGCCTTAAAAGTTCAAGCCTTAAAAGTTTTTAAATTTTAATGCTTAGTAAAGTTTACTTTTGATCATTTAATTTATATCAGGGATCACACCGGTTCATTAGTTCAATTCTACGTAAAAAAAAGGATCTTTTGCCAAAAAAAGGAGATTGAAATGAAACTTCATTTATTATTAAAGACTCTTTATATTATATGGTATCTTGTGACTCTTGAATTTTCTTGTTCAAAGCTTTTTAGCTAGCTTTGTAAGATCTGTGCAACACTTCAGCATTTTCTACTGATGAAAATGCATTTTATAAAATGAATAAAATTAAAGATTGAAAAAAATAAAATAAACAACAAAATTCAAAAAGGCTCCTGTTTAAATTTCGTTTAAGTTTTCTTTCCGTTTGAAAATCCTAATATTATATTTTTGGTTCAGAATTCATCTTTTTTGGTTAAAAATTTTGTTATTAGGTTGAAAATTGAATCACATATTCCGTCGAAAGTTTAATTAGATTGTTAAAAATTCATCAATTTTGTTAAGGATGTACACTACACGTAAAATCAATCTCAAAAGTCGCCAATCATTAAAATGATTTAAAAAATAAAAAAAAGATTTATTGCTGATTTCCGGCAATCTTGAAGGAAGCTTCTAAGTGCACTTTAGAAAAAATAATTCAGGTTAAAATTGCTTATCTAATAGTAGTTATTTAGAGTTTTAGTTTTTGTTTTCTCTTTAGGGAAAGGTTACAAGTCTTATTGAATCCGAATGATCAAGGCATCATTTTATTCTTTGAAGGATTCTCTACAATTCTATTTGGGTGGTGTTCATTAAAATTTAAACTATGATTGTTTATAACAATTAAAACTGTATGATTTCTCAATCAATTTTTTAAAAATAAAATCAACCCAAATAGAAATTGAGAAAATCTTTCGAAGCATAAAATGAGGTCTTGTTCATTAGGATTAAATAAAAATTGTAACTTTTTCCTAAAGAGAAAGGAAAAACTAAACCTTTAAACAACTACTGTGAAACAAACAATTTTAGCCTGAATTATTTTTTTGAAGTGTCCATAGAAGCCTCCATTAAGATTTACAGAAATTAATAATAGATCTTTTTTTGTCAATTTTATGCATCATTTTAACCTTTCAGCGGGCACGCTGTCGTAAAATTTACGTTAAATGCGCAAATACCCTTCTGATATACGTATTACCTTTTTTTATGCGCTGAGTTTTCACCTATTCCAAGATCAGTCTCTTTCTGAACTCTGGGCAGTCGATGTTGCAAAGAATTGTTTGTTATACGCGTCTTTACGTGTAAGTATATTACGTATCCTGTACTATTTTCTCTGATTTTTTCCACATTTATATCGTTCCACAGTGGAACCCAATCGCGAAAGGCTGGCCAAAAGTATGAAATGGGCCAAATTATGTTACTCGGGTGGTTTTGGCGTCGCTGATTACGAATCCGATATCAAAATTTTTTAAACAAAATAGCGCATCCAATATGGCGGACGAGTATGCTAAATAAATTAGGGGTTGTTTTTGGGGGTTGTTGAATATTATTGTGAGGTTGGATACAGAATATGAGGTTTTAGTAAAGGTGGCGCTTGTGACTATTTTTTATTTGAAAATTTTACGACTGTTTTACATGACGATATTTTGGAATTGTTTCGTTAAAAGTGATAGGGGTGAATTTCAAGGGGTTATCGAATATTATTGATGGTTAGGGAACAAAACATAGAGAAAATAAAAAACAGACATAAAAAATGTTATGCCTGTTTTACGTGGCCTCACTTTGGAATTGTTTCGTTGAAAGTAACAGGGTTGAATTTGAGGGGTTGTTCAATAATATTGTTGAAAATTCATCTATTTGGTTGAAAATGAACTTTTTTATTGAAAATGTATGCTTTCGCGTTGCAAATTCAACTTTTTTGTAAAAAAAGTTCTCCTTTTTGGTTAAAATAGAACATTTTAAACCATGAAAGGTTTAAATATACAATTTAAAACTTTAGAATCTACCTTTTGAAATTATAAGCAAAATTATAAAATACCTCGTGACGAAATTGCAACTTACTGCATCGAAACTGTAAACGTTACAATTTTTTATTTTTTTGCGTGTTAGTAGAAAATTCAACAGTTTGGTTGAAAATTAACTTGTTTTGACAATTCATACTTTTTAAACATAGTGAAAATTCAACTGCTTTGTAGAAAATTCGTCTTTTCTGTTTTTGCTTGAGCTACTTTGTTAGAAATTCACATTTCTCTTTTAGGATTTATAATATTAGTTGATAATTCGTCTTTTT
Organism: Belonocnema kinseyi; assembly: GCF_010883055.1. Classification (NCBI taxonomy): domain Eukaryota; kingdom Metazoa; phylum Arthropoda; class Insecta; order Hymenoptera; family Cynipidae; genus Belonocnema; species Belonocnema kinseyi. The sequence continues at coordinate 81,428,809 of NC_046665.1, read as the reverse complement.
GGGTAGAAAATTAATGTTATACGTTGAAAACTGATCTTTTAGTTGAAAATTCCACCTGTTTTTTACAGCAGTTTGGTCTGTGAAGCCTATGACCGTTATAAATATGTTTTTTGATTTATAACTTCATAATTGAATTATCTTTTGGGCTTAGTTTCTCGATTGATTAATAAGTGATTTCTTCGCTATCGGCACGGCGATGACATTCAAATCTACAAAATTAGCAAATAAATCATTTAGGATATATTTGAAATTGGTATCATTAAAAAGAAGGCACTGATGAGACGGGGAGAAATTTCGGGCGATTTATTCACGGCTTTCATTCTATGTTTTTAAATCATAGAGTCCGATACTTTAAAGCACGTAAAGATTGTAGCTTTAAAAAAAATCACGTCGAAAAATTCCGTAACGATTGAAAATTTGCAAAAAAGTTTCTTTTAAAGCGTCTTGTTTTGTAATTTGAAAAGTGGAAAATAGGGTCAAAATTCTGGATTTTAGGTGTTTTTTCTTCTTCAAATTACGGATGACAAAGGGGGAAAACAGGGATTATGTAAACAAGGGGACAGGTTGTGATCCTTGATACATTTCTCTGATTTTTTCTGAGAGTTAGCGATGTGTAAAAATAATATTGTCTCAAGTTGTTCTCGTTCCCTATCGAGGCAGTGAGGCAGGTCAGTGTGGGGTTGACTGACACGCTAAACAAACAATTAGACCCTTTGCATCGCGTAGGTCGCGTTCAAAGCTCATGTAGTTTGTTTTGTGGTGTAGCGTGACTCATGACACACTCTAACATTATTTAATTTCAGAACATCAGTTAATATAAAGCAGTGCGACGTCCTACTTTCAGAAAAGCAAAAAATCCACTCGAGACCAAATATTATCAATTTCTTAACATTTTAGTCTCTCATTATAATAAATTACTGCAAATATTGATATAATTAAAAATAGTTATTCTTGAGCCTGCAACCCATTTAATTAGAATTCAGTAACATGAATCTTTCAAGTAGAAACGCCCCTACTGCTACTCTCGTTCATTTATTAATTAAATAAATATTACAGTTCATGAATAAAAATGATACAATTACTTTGATTTCATTCATATGGAAGCAGACATAGATACTTGAATTGAAGTACCTCGAACACTCACTGTAATTACAAAATTCTCGGATACGCATGAGTACTAAAATATATGCGAGTGCACAGTGCACACGTGCATCAATGTCGAGCATCTACCCTCATTCTCTTCAATTTCCTCAATATTTTCTTCGTCGAGACCCATGGGATTTCGATTGAGGTCGACTCGAGATATTCGAATTATTGACAATTCGTGACCTTCAGATTCAATTTGATTTTTCAAGGAATTTTATATGGAATCTCGACATTACCAGTGAGTCAAGTGTCACTTTTTTAAATAGGGATTTTAAAAACTTCAATTTGTCCTTTAAATAATTTGTATCGATCTCACTGAAATTAGTAGATATTCTTTTAAAGCATTCCAAGATGGATTTTAACGATGCTTATCAAGCAAATTAATAATATCAAGGGTCGTTCATAAAGAGTCAATACTGTCTCGAGGACTTGTGTCAGAATCTCATATTCATTTTTTTCTGTGAGACGAAGTCAACCTCGCGTCGCAAGAAATCCTATTCATTAACCCGGCGGTGCGGAAATTAAATAATTCTCGGGAGATTAAAGAATTAAGATTTGAAACATTGTGGAAATGAATGTTTTAAGCTATAGCTATATAAATTTTTCCACTGTTTTTGATAAAACACAAGAAACACTTTTTAAGCTAAATGTTTATTATATTCAAAATATTACATTCCAAATCAAACTAATTACCTTTTTGTTTGTTAAGTTAAATAAATTCGGAAAATTAGTATTACTTTCCAAGTCTTGAGATTTTAAGGCTTTTATTTTAGATCGAGGCTAAACGTCCAGTCAGTCCGCATGTTTATGCACCAATATAACATAGTTGAGTCTAAACGTACGGACATGGGAAGGGAAAGGAGGAGCTGGAAAAGGGGAAGGAGACGTGGTTTATGTCTGGACGTATGGACATTATCTTTCTTTAATAAGCATACAAATTGTGATTCTTTTTCTACACCGTTTTCCTCAACCACGACCACTTTGGTCTTGCACATTTCCTCGGTCACATCCCCACCATAATCTTTTGCCGTACCCTATTTCATTAACAGTTTTATGACCACTGCCCTTATTGAACATACCAATAGCCACGCAATTTTTTATGACCGCACTCTTTAGTCACATTCTTGGTTCCTCAAATTTCTATTTTATGACCACACTCCTTAGTCGCTTGTATATTTTTCAGGACCCCCCCCCCCCTACAGTGACTTTCTTGGGCACATCTATTTGTTTAGGATATTATAGTCACTTTCTCGGACACGCCTATTTTTTGGAGACCGCCTTAGTCATATATGGTTACGTCCATTTTACAACTAACTGATCTTAACAAAATTATAATTACAAATCCCTGACTAAATGCCATTAACAAACTGAGTGAGAGTCAGTAAATCATAAAAGAAATTTCGTTAACATGAAAAATGCTGATAATTCCCGAGGCAACTCATTGCGTGGCAATTATATTTGTTAATTTGTGGTTCCAAATTCTAAAATTCACAATAGTATATGAGTGTTTTGTATACTAGAAATTAGAGGAATTGCTTATTCTGGTTTACTAATTGTAAGTGGCGTATGTGCTGTGTACACACGTAATTGCATATCGTTACGTATTCACGTACTCGTATATGCAATCCAACGCCTGTTGACCACTGACCTAGTTACACTTACGCATTAGTAGTGGCTCCGTTATGCTCTCGACAGACACTACCAGACCAAACATTGGTCAACCATTAACCATGATGAATGATTCCTCCTCAGGAATTGCGAATGAGCTTTCAGTGAACACACCATCCTTGCTTCTTATTTCCGATACGGGTTTACGACCCCTTCGATATAAAAAAAAAGCCGGGAAGCTGTTCTTTGTTTATGAAGTCAGAATGGGCACCCTGTGTCGAAGCCGGGAATTTAAGATGCTTATTGATTTTCTTTTGCTTTTAGAAAGGACGAGAAGAGAGGTAAGAAAGAGGGCTTTCATAGGCGTAAACAGTAACATTCAAACATCAAGGACGCATTGTAGATTTTTTTTTTTAAATTTAAGCCTTCGAGTATGTAAAATGTTATAAATACAAACTGTCAACAATGAATATCTGTAAAAGCACTTCAATTAAAGAAATTAGTATTTTTGAATTAATCTTTCAAAACTGGCTGACTTTACATCTAATTTAGTCCAACTTCAAATTCTGCTACTGATACTGTCAAATTTTGATTTTTGTTTTCCGTTATTGGAGATGATAAACTCGAAATAAATTGAATGTTAGTATCGTATACATTTTCTCCGGAATCCATGTTACAACATTTAGTTTCAATTTAATGTGATTAAATGTGTCCGATAAGCACAAAGTTAATGCAGCCAGATTATTTCGATTTCTCGTTTTGTTACATTGACATTCAATGAAAACGTAATTTTCTCTCTCTCTCTATCTATTTCTGGTTTACTAGGATATAGTTTAAAAAAAAAATGAAAATATGAAAGCTAAAAATTCACTTTTCTAAAGCAAACATGAAAAATCTATTATTATAATTTCTTACCACAATTCAAAAGAGGATAGATCCATAATAGAGACTTACCTGAAACAGTAAAAATAAAATTTTCTTAGAAAATTATTAATTCATCAGAAACAACGAAACCAAAAAATATAAAAATTTTGTCAGAAAGCCCAATATTATATTAAAAATATTCACGCTAATTTTCTTATAATTGACAAAGTTATAAAAGAAAAGAGTAAAAGACCAAATTAACTTTAAATCGGGTAGGCTGTGCAGTGTGCATGCACAAGTTACAGAATCGTTTCGGGACTAAATAATACGTTATTTTTTACGGGATTTTAGATGACACGCATTGCACTGATTTGACGAAAAAATGTTTTTGACTACACAGTTAGAAAAATCTGTATTAAATGTAGTATACACATAATGGAAGAAATAAGTCATAGCATGAAATTAAATTTAGTATACCTGAGTACAGTAAATTTAGTACATTTATCATAAATTTAGTATACGCATTTACTAAATTTCATGTACGTGTATACTAAATTCAGTATGAATATACTAGATTTACCATGCGCTGGTATACTAAATTAAATTTCATGTTGTGCATTCTTGCTTCAATTACATTTATACTAAATATAGTTCAGATTTTTCTAACAGTGTAAGTTATGAGTATTAAAAATTTTGATGCTGGTGACGCAGTTTATAAGGATTTTTACATTCTTATCAGAAAAAGTATTAGATTTATGTAAAATTTGCCCTCCCCCCCCCCCTTTGTCAAATGTCCACATTTTGAGACCCCCAGAATCCGAAAAACAGGTTTTTACAAATGCATCTGTCTGACTGTCTGTATGTACGTACGTATGCATGTGTGTATGTCAAACTATGGGCAAGATAACTTTTGCAAAAATGAATCTCTTCGATTGGCTTTTGGCACACTCTCTGAGTGTCAGAAACTAAAGGTCAAGTTCGTTAGCACATTGGAAAGAAAAATTACTTGTTTCATTCAGAATAACGTACAGCCCACAAATTTTCACCGATTTCAGCAAAAGAAAATTGTAAAAAAAAAGCTAATAAGATTTCTAAGAGAAGTGTCCACCCTCAGTTTTGAATTAGGTTTTCAATTTTTCTATACATAAACAAATATGACAAAAAAATGGCCTTTTTCTATTTGACGTTCCTGGTGCTCGTCAATAACAGGATAATGGTTGAAATCGCTTAAGTTGCATAAAAAGGCAAGAGTTAAAGACATTCCAATATAAAAAAATGTACAAAAAAATTTGGTATCAAAAAATTATTTGTTGAAAAAATGTTTTCTACGATTTTCCATAAATACACGTTTTTTCAAGTTATGTTGCAAGAAATTGGAATCGAAACAATATTTACTAATTTTAACAGTAAAACAACCGTAACTGAAGTTAATCAGTTATACCGTAACTGTAGTGAATCAATTATGGACTAAGAATAAATTGAGAGAGGAAAAATTTCTAATTAGGATTTTATTAATCCTCCAATATAATTTGTAATATTGAGGTTTAACCAATAGTTTAATTATAAATTTTTCCTCAGAATATATAAAGTTTATGTATAACAATACACGGGTGTAAATGTTGTCAGGTACTAAAAGTAATTTAAAAATTAATTTTACCCGTGTATTTTTATACACGCTTCATTTGAAAATATTTCATTCTTTCCATTACATTTTAATTCTTCACATATATTTGTGTCTCTTTTTGAGAGTGAAGAAAACTTATTACATCTGTATCTCATTGATAACATATTGTCACTGAACGTCAAACATTTTTTTAAGGTGATAAAGAGGGGTATATCTGTGTGTGAATAAAATTTCATGAAAGATAAGTTTACTTTGAAAATTATAAAACATTTGATTAAATCTAAATTAATTTTAAAAATGCATTATACAGAAAACTTTGGTCTTTTGAAGGTCAGTTTTTTAAGTTGGGAACTTCATGACAGTTTCAAGAAAATTCATATTTTTTTATCAATTTTATGATTTTTTTAAAACAGATTTAATAAACAAATGTATTATTGGGGCATCTGTCGACAGAACAATTCTTTTTTGTTTCGATATCAGACTTTTAATTGGGATCTTCATAATCAATTCGGCAACATTCATGATGAGTTGACAAATTTTATGATTTTTAAGAACAAATTTAACAAACAAATGCATCATTCGGGCATCTGTGGACGGAAAAATTGTTTTTTTTTCGATTTCAGTCTTTTTAATTGTCAAGTTCACGATGATTTCATGGGAATTCATAATTGGTTGATGCTAATTAAAACTGTTGACATAGAAAAAAAAAGAATTTTTCTGTAGACAAATGCCTGATTAATGCAGTTGCTCATCAAATTTGTTTAAGGAAATAATAAAATTGATCAACTTATTATGAATATTGCTGAAATTCCCATCAAGTTCCCATTTGAAAAGACTGGCATTGAAAAAAACCGAATTTTTCTGCTGACAAATGCCCGAATAATGCATTTGTTTATTAAATTTGTTTAAAAGATCATAAGATTAATAAAAAAATGATGAATATTGCTGCAAATATCATAAAGTTTCGAATTAAAAAAAACGTACATCGAAAAAAGTAAATTTTTTTGTCGAAAAATGCCTGATTACTGCATTTGTTCACAAAATTTCATACAGGCTCAACAACACTCTGAGAAATCTTAACAGCTGTTTTTTAAAACTTTTTTGGTTCAAATTCCTCAATATTTGTGGACTGTACGCTATTTCGAACCCAAAATGGTCATGTTTTCCCACTGTGGGCGGGGAATGTGAAAATGAGATCATATGCACTCCCATCTAACACAAAGCTGCTGAAGGTTGGTTGAACTTCTCAGCATAAAACAATAACCAGCTATGACTCTTGGTTGAAACTAATTGCCCCCCATCCGTCGTTAATCAAAGTTTTGTGGGTCACTGAGGTGGGGATTTAATTTAGAAGTTAAAAAAAGGTAAGGCTGATGTGTAGACCGTATGTGCTATGTTTAAATCGTAAAAATAAAATTGGAAATGAGTAAATTCAGTTTTTACAAAACCGGCAGAAGTTGCAGTAAAATGTTTAATAACAAATTTTTTTGAAGAATGCGCATTTTTTTAAAAGAGACAATGAAACTACATCTGTTTTAATATCAATGCATGTTATGAATTGTAATAATATACATTTATGGAAATGATGTATAAGTTGAGATAAGAATGAGAGTGCGAAGCACGAGATAAGTGATGAGAATGTATTCGTTAAAGCCGAAGGAGCTTTAACAAAAAAGAAGTCACTATCACCAAATTACTGTTGTCGATGTTTTGACTTTTAGATTCAAAAAATCTGTGGACAACTGTAAGGAATATACAAAGCCCAAGCGCGGAGCGCAACGTAAATATATTATCGAGCACGAGAACCAACAGTCGCACGCCCTAGACACGCTCAACCTTGTGAGCCGTGCGCGCAGCGCTCTAGGAGAATATGCCCGCGAACTTTGATTAACGAGGGATAGTCCGGATTTTTTTTTTAAAAGTGTTCCAGTATCTAAACCAATATATTTTTTCTTTCTGATTCTGATAGATCTTTTCGTTGACTTTCAAAATCCGCCAACAAATTTGAAAATGGATAAAATGGCGGTAGTTTTGCTACAAATCTTCATTTTTTCAAAAAGACCATCGATTTATTTTTTCTTGATTTTTTTGTAAGCTGATATTAATATGGCGCATATATTTTAAAAGAGATTACCTCGTGCCTGAATCTTGGAACAACATTGCTTTTTTAACTTTTTTCGTAATCCGTCTCGTAGTTTGCCAAAAATGCGACTTTGAAGTATCAAGTTAAAAAAAGCCAGAAAGAATAAAACGATGGTCTTTTTGCAAAAATTATTTTTAAAGATTTTCAGAATCTAGAAGAAAAAGTGAAGTGTGTCCTATATTGGTTTAGATTTGAAATGAATTTGGTTGGAAACAAAATTTTTGTTTTAATAAATATTAGCATGTATATTATACGTATAATTATCAATAAGTATTTTAGATAATAAAGAAATACTGGTTTAAAAATATAGTTCCCTTTTTATTAAAATGAAAAAATCTAATCTCAATTTCGCGCCGCAATGACGTCAAAATTATGATCGCGTGGTGTCAACATATTTAAGTAATTGCAGCAGGAAACTTACACTGTGAGTAAATCTTCTCCATTTAAAAGTTAACAACAAATTTAAGTTACTTATTATAATTACAACTTATTACTAATTATTAAAATTCAACAAAATTTGAAATCCCAGTAGAATTTCGCAATTCTATGAGCCTTAATGGCGTAACAGTAACTAACAGTAACTAACCGGTCATGTATTCGACGATCGCCATTTTAATCTGAACCTTTACGTATAATGTGTAAACACGTGGAAGATATTGAAGAGCATCGTATAGATCCTTAGGGCGTCGTCTACGGCCTACGCTTAGAGCACCTTTTCACGGAGGCCTGTTTTTAAATAATCGTGGAATTAATATTTTTCATAGGATTTATTTCTAGTTACTTTCTTGTTTTATGGCAAATGTGATTGATTGATAACCTATAAATGCGAACTCGATGTGACAAATAAATTCAAAGAATACTTCAAAACAGGCCTCCGTGAAAAGGTAACCTAATTTGTATAAATACATCATCGTGACAATTCGGCTTGCCAGCGGGATGAATATAATTATATGAATAGTAAGAAAATATAAGATTGAATAGTAATATTATATAAGATTATATAACAGTAAGGATTACTACTTTAAGTAGTAAGATCAACTAATTTATTTGTTAAATAACTAATTTAATAGTAAGACTCAATAACTAAAGTAGTAACGCTTACTATTGAAAGTAGTAAATACAACTACCTGAAAGTAGTACCTACCATCGAAAGTTGTAGCGAGAAAAATAAAGTAGTAAGGACAACTACTACCAATCTTCCCAAGTGCGAAGTCACATACAGCCCAACATTGGCCCATAGTCGGCAAAAATATTGCCGAAGCTCGGCTGCCATTATCGCGCCAATGACGGAATGATAACTATGGCCTGCACTTGGCAGCCAAAGTTTGGCTGCCATTGTCGGCCCAACACTGGCTACCAGTATTGGACCAAACATGGCTGCCATCGTCGTGCCATTGCCGGATTGATAACTATGGCCTTGACTTGGCAGCTATGGCTTGGCTGCCATTTTCGGCCCAACACTGGCTACGGTCTAAGGATATGACAAAAAAGATATTTAAAAAATAAATATTAATTGATTGCGAGTACTTTGAATATAAATATTAATGGTCCTGTTAGACTGAATACATATATAACATTTTGAACATTATATTACAAATAAAATTTGTAACGCCACGGGGTATCGAACCTACATCTATATACCTAGATCTATCGTCTAGCAGTCGGGCTTGCTAACCACTCCGCTAAACTGACAAGTTAAATCTCTCTGAAGAAGCCATCCTCATAAGCTGCAGTTCAGAAAAGTTAAAGAACTAAATTTTAAGCTCTCTTTTTGTAATTATTTATTATTCTTGTGACGTTGTGTAAATGTAAAATACACGAAATGTTAACACGAAAATCAATACACTAATTTTTAAACAAATAATTTAAATCGATTACAATTTTTCTTCGCGTAATATTTCATTTTTTTCGTTGAAGCCTGCTTTACAACTTTTTGCAATGGCAGGAAATGTAATTTTTATAAAAATTAATAATTTTTAATGACAGAACTTAACAAATTTCATCGTGAACTTCGACAATTTTTCAGTAATTTTTTTTTATCTTTCGTGCAAGATTTGTTTATTAGGTGCTAAAACTAAGACTTTGTGAAACAAAGTGCCGAGTCTGGGCCAAGCATCGGTGGAGAATCGGCAAATATAAATAGCCAATATAGACTGCCAGCACTGGCTCAACATTGGGCCGATTTAAATAAAACATGGTTTGCCGTGGTAAAAGTGACACTTGGCCCAGTAATGTGCCGTCACTGGGCCAGACTTTGGCTGATCCTCGTGAAATATGGTTCCTCGTACTAAAAGTGAGACTTGACGCAATACAGTACCGATACTGGGCCAAGCATCGGTGGAGGATCGGCAAATATAAATAGCCCATATAGGCAGCCAGCACTGGCTCACACTGGGCCGATTAAATTGCCGATATTGGCCCAATAACTTTAGCCGACCTTTGGCTGCCAAAATTGCACCAACACTGGGGCCGTGTATTTAGCTCCGGCAATTCGCACTTGGGTTGCGAATAAAAGTAGTAGCCTCAACCACTTTAATAGCAGCGGCATATATTACAAACTAAAATAGTTGGGCCTACTACTTTGTTAGTTGCCCCAGCCAACTATTTTTTTGCAGTGTACTTCCGAACATCGGGAAATTGTATAATAGAGCTCGCATAGAGTTCATTGAACCAAATTGCTAAGGCGATTGGTTAAAAGGGAACATGATAGATGGGATACTCTTTTGTGAGTACATTACCATGGGCGAGGTACGGGCGTGTCATACCTCGTCTGCCAATAAATGACTGTGGATTACACGAACTTTGATCGCACAAACCATGAACGTATCGTAATCTCTTAACGTAATTTCCATTCCCTGTTATTATCCCTTTTACGTCCTGAAATGAACTTATAGCATAAATCCAATGAACTCCATCCTCATGCATAACTTAAACTAATGTAATTCATATATTCCAAATTTACTAACACGCAATATCATCATTGGAAATGCATTAGTAATGCGACCTGGTTCTTCGAGTGTTGATCTCAGCTTAGAAGTTACATATCGACTTAAGACTCGGTTCAGCGAATCAGCTTGGAGAATATGAGTTCAAACTAGTTGAAACTGGTTCAAAGTTTGAACCTGAGATTCTAGTCATTTCAAACTTCCCACTTTACGCCTCAAGAATTAAACTTTTTTTATTGATTTTGGTTAATAAACTCCGATGGGAAATATTATGTCTTTTAAAGGATCCTATTTTCTGCAAGCGTGGCCTATAGACTGGTGAAATTATCGGACCCATCCATCGGTAACGAGATGCTATAACGCTGAAGGCCAAATGATGTTAACGCTTTAGTTGATGACCCAATAATATCCCTGATCCCGAATAAGCCTCTAACTTCCAATCGAATTATCTAATTTGGACTCCTATCGGTCATGTCTACAGAAACTCGAATAATCCCACTTGAAAATGATTTTAATCTTTTCATAATGAATTTGAAAATATAATTCGAAAAAGGACCAATTTAGTAGATAAATTAGATTGATATTTGTCCATGTCACCCTTTACGGATTTACCAACTGAAAATAGCCATGCAGTATAAACGACTTCACCAGACTAATAAATATCAATCCCGCTCTGTTTATGGACCATCCGAGAAGGAAATAAAAAGAGTGCAAAAGCAGGACTGTATTGACCATGTGATATGCGAAGAGTAGCGTAAACGCGGCAAAGAATGGGTGTTCTGAGTCTGAGTACATATGGTGTTTGCTTAATTAGCATGCGACGCGTTTCTCGAAGCTAGAAACAAACGAAGAAAGAACAGAGAAAGAGCAGAAACAAATGTGGTCGTGCACAGGACCAATTTCATGTCCAATTGTACTCGCCATGGGAGAAAATGCAATGCATTTTCAAAGAGAAAGCACACCCTCAAGTTGAAAACCACATTCAAATGTAAAACCTGATATAGACGAAATCTGAGTTTGTATTGTCGTCTTAAAATAAATTTCTGATTTAAAAAAATTAGTAGATCGAGTAGTCAGTAGACTGTAGAAAGTAAATGGAAATTCAAATCCGAAATCAGATATCTTGGGTTCAAACGCCTTGAGTAGGATCTTACTTTCAGTATCAAATAACGAGTTCATGGTTGGAAGTATTCGATTTTGCGGTTTTCTGTAGGTCCAGAAAATAACTCTGCATGAGCACGAGTCGCAGGAATGGGATTTTAGCATGCGTATGATACTGAAACCTCAGAATCTGGCTTAAAAGTACTTTAAATGACAGAAATTCAAGAATCAAGGTATCTTTTTAAGATCTACCTATCTTTTGACCCGGTAATTAAAATGGTCTATTTCAGCTACTAAAACAGAACCATTTATATTTTCAAGTATTTAATCAATAATTTTTAATTTTTCGAATTTTTTCTAAAGAACTTTAAATTTTAAAGTTAAAATAGAAATTTCAAATTGAACCATTTTAATACTGAACGTTCAATATTGTATATTTTTTAACTAAAATTCTTTGAAGTTGGATCATTTTCATGTCTAGGCCTTCAAACTTCGATAGTATTTCAGGATAAATACTTTTAAATTGTACAATTTTTAAGCAGTAGTATTTTAACTTTCAGATTCTTATATATTTCGAAACCTTTAAATTGAAAAATTTCAAATAATGTTTTAATCAAAATATATATTATTCAGAATTTGACAGATTAAAACCACAATTTCGAAGTTTCCAATATAAAAATAAATTGCTCAAATTTGAATATACTTTATACCTATTTAGAACTGTCACTCCCAATGTCAAATAAAATTATTCAATTTTGACGCTAGTGGCTTTCCCTCTATTTGTCAATTATCCAATTTATAGTGTCAAACTGAAATTATTAAATATGTACCATGTTCAATTTAAAATTATTTAACTATGAATGAATTGAATCGGAAAATGTACAATTATTCAATTTTAAATTTAAATTTCATAGAGAACTTTGATGTTATTTGCTGGCTTTAACTGTTTAATTTCGGACGCTCATAATATGAAAGTGTCCACTTTTCAAACTTGTAATATGAAATTATTCGATTTTGATGGTTCTAAAAAATAATAGCTGAAGTAGGTATTATGAACCATTTATTTGTCATCTTGCAATTTTGAACGACTTAAATATAAAAACCAAACCCATTTGATCCCACGTTTTTCTATTTCGAACACTTTAAATGACAAACTATTTAACATTAAATACTTCGAACCCTTAAACTTACGAAACTATTAGTATTTTAAAGTTTAAATAAATTATTAAAATTTAAAAGGATTCAAGTTAAGAATCTTTAAAATTCAATTCTTTCAATATAGGTGGCTTAAAATATTCAAATATTAAGGTTTTCAATTGGAAAATTTCATAAATTATAATAAATTATAATTTCATGAAAAATTAAATTTCATAATTACACATCGCGCTTCGCGCTCGGATATTTATTCTTTGCATTTGGAATGCTTGAAAAAAACTTTATCAAAAAAATCTCTTTTAGATGGCAGTATTTATATGCGTCTTCATATTCTGAATTGTCTACTTAATTAAGTATAGGCAATGATTAAGATTCTCAAAGCTCTGTAGACTTTGAGGTACACATTCTCATCGTGACACTCAGGCTGCGCGCTTGTCTTCCGACAGACATTTGTAAACAGGTTTTGTTGGATTTTTTTTCTCGTAACTTTCGTCGTTTTTCCACACATTTTTTTTATTTTATTTCTTTTCAATGTTATTTTTCACGAATAAAACAAAAAGTACGCGTCCTATCAAGAAGTGATTCTTAACGAAGTTGTAGATCTTTTTTGGGATAATCATTTTTGTTAATTCATCTTTTTCGTATCCTACATAGTTTGTCCACAAAATGGAATTTTTTATTTTCCATTGTTTTTTGTGCAATCAAAATTTGAATTTTCGATTTTTGAAGAAAATCCAAAAATTGGTTATGATAATCTTGTAGGGCTTTCAAAAAGAAATGTTTTTCTTCTCTTGACTTTTTTGCATATCGTGCGTTTTTCGGCTTCAAATTTTGAATTTCGGTTGATTAAAAAATTTTTGAAAACGCTATAACTCTAAGAATTTTCTTTTTATCGAAAAAAGTCATGAGGATAAATTGTTTGTTCTTTTTAATAATATAAATATCCTTACATCAAATTTTCAAATTCAGAAAAAAGAGGTCTCAAAAATTTTCAAAATGCGCTCGCTTTTTGAATTTTTATCAAAAATGGCTGGTTCACGAACTCGTCCTTTCTTTTATGACCTAAATAAAGTGTGCCAAAGATGAATTTGATTCGTTTATTTTTTCGAGGGTTATCATGTTTACGGACGGACGGCCGGTCGGTAGACAGACAGACGCCATCGTGAAAACCTGATTTTCGGATTCAGGGGGTCTCGAAACGTGGAGATCCGTTGAAAAAGTGTGATGTCAAATTTCCGACAATTCTAATACTTTCTTAATCATAAATGATGAGAATGTAAAAACAAGCTTTTTTTGAATAATGTTATTTTTCTTGTAAGGCCAAAAAAATCTACGGTTTCTGGCTTTCGGACTATCGGAAGCTATTACCCCAAGAAATAAAAAAATTAAAAATTAAATTTTTCGTCTTGTGGAAGACAACAAAGTTGATAGAAAACTGATTTTAAACCATAACTGTAAAACGTAGAAAGAAGAACTAAAATCAACTAGAAAATAAAATTTACGACTGCTGAATTTCAAACACGATGATTTCGAATCATCTAATTTATCCAGTTTAGATATAAAATGGTAAAATTTTGAATGCTATGAATTAAAAATTATTTCGATGTTAAGATTTTTCGAGTAAGCTTGAATTATATAATATAAATATGTGATAGTAGTAGTAGTAATTAATTGCGATATTTATTGTATATTCTATAATGCGTATAATCTTGATGAGGTTGCGGTTGCACTGCGAAATGCATCGTCTGTACATAAAACATCTAGGTAAATTACAAAGACCAAAGGCCATTAGTAACACTTTTAACTGTTAAGGTATTTACTACTAAATTTAAATGCTCAAAAAAAAGAAGAATTTTCATTTCCTAATCACAAAGAATTTCAAAAATGCAGATGATCAAAATTTAACTGCAATGATCTAATAAAAATATACCATTGCGTCAAAATACTCTTCACCAGGATGAATATGTTCTTCGTCTAAACTTGTTGAATTTCATACACCTGAAAAACTTAAAAACCGTTCATACCGGCGACATACATGACTTTAGCATGATTTGACTAATATTATGCATCACGATGAAGTGTAATGACTAAAGATATTTGACATGAGTGATAGCGGTTCCGATATCTGGTTGAGATCGTGCGTGCTCGTTACACGATACAAGTGTACATGATACAAGTCGACCTTGAAGAGACACGTGGATAATCAAAATTGTTTTAGAGGAAATCGATCGGGTAAAGAATTCCCGTCAACGTCAGCTCCCAAAGCTTGTTGCACGAATCACCTAAACTTATCACAACATCATGAATTTCCATACCTCAATTATGATCCTGTATTGTAAAGTAAATTTGTTTCTGAAAGGCAAAATCAAAATAAGGCCTTTATTTTTCCTGTACACGTAACTAATTGGAATTATTTCTCATCAAACAACTCAGGAAGGTACTCGGAAAGGTCAATCTCGAAAGTATTGAATCTCCGACTAACGTCTGACAACTTCCGATACACATCGAAAGCTTTATAACTCTGTAGTCACAGAATCTATAAACTCAAAACCTATAGCGAAAGTTTCGCGAAAGTTGATGCATGCTTGGAAGTTAGTTCGATCAATGATTATGCGTCGCAGCTGTTTGCATGAAGTGATTTTAGTGAGGCTTACAGTTTCACACTGCGATCTCAGCGAGCGAATTGTAGGTCATATAGTTGAACTCTCCAAAGATTGGTCTGGAAGCATTTTACGGTTGACTGAATGCTATTTACCTCATGATTGCTGACCAAGTGCCCATTTCGCGTTTCCCATATCAGATATGGAACATCAAGTTCTGTCGATGCACTATTAGGCTTTTGTTAGTTGCTATTAAGTCTTTGCAGATTCTCGAGTTCTCCACACTCAGAGACTAATTGCTGTTGCAGTTGCAACTGCAGCATCACATTCGAACCCTCGACGCATCGCGATTAACGTACCAACTCACATGCTACGCGTGCGGGATTCAACGTTAATGGGTTTGCAACCATGCTCTATGAGAAAACCTATCGGACTTGGGATCAAACCGCCCTGTGTAAACGACCGTCCTCGTTAGTCTCGCGACCATTAATCAACGAATTTTTGTGTCAACGACAGCTGAAAGAGGAATCTTCACGGTCTTCCCTCTAGTTGGAAAAAGTCTACGTTGGTCGTTGCAACTGACACGGAAAAATAGGTTTTTACAGAAAAAGTGTTGTGGACATTTTTAATTAGATGGCATGGCACAGTTCTATGGATCCTCAAGTGTAACCTCGTAGATAATTCTTAACATTGTTCTCTGTATCCATATAAAAAGTACACTTTCGTTGTGACGTAAAATACTTGATCTTAAGATCACGATCTATGGATGCTGCGGCCCTGTAGCCATGACCTGAACGCCCACTCTTCCAAGCCTTTACATACAAAACATAATCTCGATGCTTGTGGCAAGAAATAGAAACTATACGTACAGTTCGAAGCATTCAATTAAAAAAATTCAAGAACATGCAATGACCTTTCCAGCAATCATATTGTTACTTTGCACAAGAAAAGATTTACATAGACAAGTAATAACAGCTAATTTGTCTTCATGTCACTTACAATGTAAACAGAAAAAACAAGACATTGTATTTCTGAGTTCCTGTGCCAATTGTCTCTGAAAATCGCCGTAAAAGTTAAAAATTATAATAATAGTTTAAAACAAAAGTTTAAAATGATTCGAATTTCAATTTCAGTAGGCGAAACGCGAAATAGTATAGAGGGAAATCTTCTCTAAAGGTTCAATATAAAAATAGAACCTTGCAACTGGACGATTCCTGGCATATTAAAATAAACGAGTCAAGTTCAACAGTCAGATATTATAGTTTTGACGATTCTTCCTACGTGAGACAATTTTCGTCGGCATTTTACACTTTGGATTACCTTATGGTAAACGCGAGAACCAAGGATGATAATGTCGTGCGACTTATCGCTAGTTTCTAGTTTACCTCTGGCTATCTAATATTCTCCGATTTAGATTCATTTATTCAAAGATAAATCACGTACCAAAATGAATTACACATACAAAGAAATATCCTTGATTAAATGACTATTTTATTCTATAGAAAAATAATTAAATGGAAAATTAAACCTCATTTTTTGTTGTAAATTGGTACCAAGAACAAGAAAAACTATAACGAATTCTTCCTGTTAGTTTTTCTTTTATAGGTGACATGTAAAAAGTAGATGAAGTTTTTATGATGAAAGGAGAACTGGAAGAGTTTTTGTCTCTGAGTTGATAAACAAGTTTTCTCCCTCACGTGCGTTCTGGTTCATTTCATTAAGATCAACACTTTTTCAACCTTATAATGTACAAAATGACGACCATGTCGCGAAGGTCGCGCTTTTATAAAGGGATCATCAGGGCGAAACAGGTTTTTACGGTAACGAGAGTTTCCAACTTAAGTCGAAAGTTTACGCGTTTCTCCTTGAAGTTTTGAGTAGAGTTAGCAGACAGCGGAGGTATTATTTTAAGCCAGCGACGAAATTCTGATGAAAATGTACTTTTGACAGATAAAATACCCTCGTGGTTAAAACTTCAAATCATACATGAAACAAAACTTCTAATATTTTACGAATCGAGTTTGGAACAAAAGACAGTACTTCAAAAAGCTTCAAAATAATTATCCACATATTTTAAGGCTTGTAATTTATAATCGTGTAATTCTGAAAGATGTTTTAAAAACCTACCGAATTTGTATTACGAAAAAGTGTCAGGTGTTACGGATTTTACGTAAAATTAACCGGTCAGCTATATCTGAGGCTAGATTATTTTAAAATTTTGACGTTTTCATTTAAATTTGAAACCATACTAAAGTTGCAATCTCTGAATAACAAAATATTTCATTTTATGAATTTTTATTTGGGCAATTTCTAACTATTAAGGCATTCACTTCGAAATTACCTACACTGAGAAAAAATTTCTATTGAATAAAAAGTACACACTTTCGAGTTTCTTCGAAAGCAGATACTATTTATTCACATAAATATTCAAAAGACTTATTTCGGTTTGACAATAATGCTACGAATTCCATCGAATAGGGACCTAATCTATCTTTCGATGACGCTGATTTTCTGACAAATTACGGCGACCGTGGCAAAAGTGATGAGGTGATCAAAGCTCTAAATTCAATTATAAACAATTCAAAGTAAAGTAAAACTATAAAATACTCCCATAAGTCGCACAAATTTTTAACAATTCTTTTACCATACATAAATTTATTCTTAATCGCATACAATTTTTATAAAACGCGTATGACTTATGACAATATTTAGAATCTCAATTAATTTTGTCAGGTTTCCAATTAATTTCCAGCTTTTCCCATCATTACTTTTGCTATGGTTGCCGCCATTTTCAGTGGCAGCAATAGTATCAAAGAGATAGATAGGTTCCTTATATTCATTTAAGTCAATAAGATCTACTTATGCATGGGCGCGGAGGGTACTTTTGATTCAATAACATATGGCTTTTCACCTTGAAATTACCTACACAATAACAACTGTTCTCATTTTAAATACGGTTTCGTAAAAATGACTTCTACCCAAAAAGTGCAAACACTAAGAATGCTTCTTTTGTATCTGAGATGCCGTACAAATATTTTTCGATCAAAAACGAAATCTTCACTGGAACCCTTT
>NC_046665.1:81403413-81410451 GCF_010883055.1 Belonocnema kinseyi | reverse complement strand
GAGGGAGCTCTTCTTAATATTTTGACACCAAAATCATGTCGATACACCTTACCGACTGCGAGTAAAGCCACCCACGCTTTAACTTGACAGACTGTATGTTCAAAGGGTAAGATTGTACCACCTAACATACAGATATACATGACATAGTATCTTTTTGAGATGTTAGGCGTGAAAATATTTATATGTTCAACTGAAACGCATTCAGATGCTACAATCATCTGAGCGCATTGGAATAGCACGACTATATATTTTCGATATTATAATTATGGAATATTAAAATTTTGGAAAGTTTCCAAAGAATCAAAATTAGTTTAATGATCTTAATAAAAATGATCTTGAGGTTCAGGTTATACTGACATTTGACAATATGTTTATAAATTTAAGATAAAATTTGAGTTGAAGTAACTTAAAATAGATAGAATTAAAAATTTAGATTACATATCATTCGATCTGCGCTTACTTTCCCGTTTTCATTTTTTATTTTGAATTACAAAAATAAAAACCTCAACTTCATTGAATCTGTCATCTGATAGACATTTCATACCCTTTATCTGTGTTTCGTTCATGTAGGACCATTAAAGTTTTATTTTAAATGTACAAATAAGTTATTAATTAATTCCTTAAATGATAAGAAATAAGTAAACTCCTCAAAAACTTACTTGACTTACTTGACATCTCACTTTTTAATATTTACAGATGCTACAACTAGGTTGCTGTCCTATACATAGTTAAAACATAAGATATGTTAGCCCTGAACATCTAGATGTTACGTTTGAACATCCATTTTTCTCCGTGTATTCATTTTTAAATTTTATCTTAAAAAACGAATTGTTATCTCTTAAAAAACTCAAGTTTTTCAAGAAAACGAAGTGAAATAAAATTTATGAGGGAGCTCTTTTTGTAGGAATTCTTCCAAGAACCAATTTTACTCTTTTAACTTTATTGCATGTATCACTTCGTTCTTAAGCAAAACTGGGTATTTCGATTTAAAAAATAAATAAAAGTGGATTTTTTTTCAAGAACAGACCCGACGAAGATCTTGTTTTTTATCAAAACGGAACCCTGAAATGCTTTCCATTCGAAATTGTTAATTTTGAATGTTTAAAAATTGGAATTTCTCGTTTGCCGAAGCTCTAAATTTAAAAGTATGTAAATTCTGTAAAGTTTATTTTGGAAATTGTGAAATTATAATATAATAATTTAAAAGATTCCATTTTTAATTATATACTTCAAAATTGTTTCATTTCAAATTGCTCAAATGTTTAACGCTTCATACAAAATCATTCCTAGACTTAAATAAAAATGACAAAATTGGAAAATTATTTTTAAATGCAACTAACGAAAAGGCAATAGAAAAGAAAAAAATAATTTAAAAAGGAAAGAAGAAAAAACAAATCCGTATAATTTTTGTCGTAGAATAAAATCAGATTTTATGACGTCAGAAACCTTCTGCAGAAGAAAAATCACTAAAGCTTCATAAAATTTGATGTAAACGAAATTGAATTGTTCCAAAGGCAGTGCGTAGAAGACGTAACGGCAAATTGTTCGGCCGAGAATACTGATAGAAAGTTTAACAACTCTGCGATAAACCAGAAAAGTTACAGCAGCGTATCAACTTAACTACAGCAATTCTTTTGCTGAACTTTTACATCTCATCTGGCTTTCTCTTCTTCAACAACTTATACAAATTTCATCATTTTTAAAGTTTAATTGAAAATTCCCATATGTCCGAAGAATTGTGTCTTTATAACCGAATAAAAAAGTGGACTAAAAGCGAAATTATAACTGTAAATTTTAATAAAGATATTTTTCCTTTACACTGTAAACAACGGTTTAGCCGTCCCAGCTAAACGATTTTTGTAGTGTATGAAAAGAAGTGAAGGTAATTTTCTGCCGAGAGTTTTTTGTTTATTTAAGTAAAGAACGTCGCTTTGTGGTTTTGCCCTTCTGACCTTTTGCCCGTGTGCACTTGGGTTTATAAGCACAATACGCGAGAATTCTTAAACCTATTATTTTTCACAGTGTACTTGGCATTTTAAAGATGTAATTACGAGAATTTGCGAAACTAACGGTAGTGTTGTAGGTTTTCGAAAACTAGAACTCTGAGATCGTAAAGCAAAAGGTCGTAAATTTGCAACAATTACGTGATTCTTTAGAGCAATGAGCTTTAAAATCTTTAGTTTGCCAGAAAATTTTCAGCTGTTACGCGTTAATCATATGAAAAAGCTCTGGCATACTTATCACGAGGGGCCAAAAATAAAATCATTTTTAACTTGAACTGGTTTGTAAAAAACAAAAATAGAAATAAAGAAGATGTGAGTTTTTGCGAGAGGTTTTACTTAATACACTAGTGTTCTTGAGAATGGATGGTGCACCTGACCTTTTTCAGTGACTTCAAGAAAAGGATACAAGTATTTCCTGGATGATTTTAAATATTATGTCACGTTAGAAGTAAGTCTTTACTAATTGCGTTCATGGCAATTTCCTCGAGAAGTTTTCGCCACCTAGCTCCGTGAACTCACGTCAACTTAATTATTTTCATTAGTTACGCTAGCACTTTCGTCGTTGACTTACCCGGCCTCTCAAAATTCCAATGCGTTTTAATTCTATAACAAGTGTGATTCCACTATTAAAAAAAAGTAGGACATTTTTGTGAAAACGTGGATATTTCCTGACCTGATTAAAATCATTATTCATAAAAACAAGAATTTTACGTTTTTGTTAGGATTTTCAGACATTTTCAAACTAGTTTTCTGTATTTACGAGCCCTGTCGAGTCTACGGAATTGTAAACACTTTAGTGAGAATAAGCAAAATAGTTTCAAAAATATTTTGTATTTTAAGTAAGCAGAACACGAATGGAATCCAGAAACTCGTAAACTGCACTTAACGATAACTAACAGCGAGAGCTGTAATTATATCGAGATCGAGAAGACCTCTTTTAAGAGATACAATAATAAAATATATAACAAAAATAACGAATGATTTCTCCACATATTCTTCAGACATTGTTACTCTAGATTTTTTGTGATACTCCATCTTTAGAAAAACAAGACGTCAGCGATGCAATCATACAATGGGGCATCTGAAACTTAACCCAGGGAAAATTAAAGCTGCTTTAGTGCACATAAAACTTGCCCTTTATGTGACTGCAACCCAGCCAAATAGCATTGAAGTAATTGAATCAGTATCTCAACTTTTTTCGCGATATGAAGCATATCGCTAATAACGGTCCTGGTTTATTAAATTACAATCAATAAAATTAATTTCAAAGATTACATAATAATTTTATTACAGGTTTTATATTGAAACACTAAATGAAACAAATTTTACAAGAATATCAGCTTTTATTTCTCTTCATCTTGGAAGCACACTGAAGAGTGTTTATGTATTTTTGATTTCAGGAATCTAAATGAAGCCAGAGTTGAAGTAAGGAGCGCACGGGGGTTAATAAAAACCACGAGGGTATTTTATCTGTCAAAGTACAATAAAGTTACATCCTTTGCATACATTTAAACTTTCTGCACTATTTGTTTATTTGTATAAAAAGCCAGGAAATTAATTTGACCTTAAACAATAAAAATATTAAGCAAATATTTATATTTTCATACAGATTACACATTTTTAAAAATATAAAAAACAGAGACGTTAAGTGCTAGACTTGCTGTTCGTTTCCAAAATTGATTTTGGTTTCTTAGTCACCTATATAAAACGTCTCATAATTTCTTACAAGGTATATTGTGGAAGATTCTGTGAATTCACAACATATATAAACTCGAACAATTATTTTAGAACATAGGATTTATTTGAATAATTTTAGAATTTCTTAAACGTACCCGATTATTCTTCCATTATTAGATTGTCCTCAAAAGTACTGGGAGTATATCCCAGAATTTTCCAAAATACTTTAGCCTGTCATAGGAAATTTAAAAATTTTTTAGAATAATCTGAAGTCTAATAGAATTTTCCATAATATTCTGAACTATTCTAGAATTTTCTAGCATATACTGGAATGTTTCAGAATATTTTTGAATGTCTCGAGAGATGTTCTTAATTATTACAAATTGTTCTAAAATCTTTTGCAGATTGATCGAGAATTTGTGGAGTATCATAGAATGGTCTGACATTATTAATGGCTTAACATTATTCTAACATTCTAAAATATTCTTGTGTAAGTGTATAGAATATTCCGAAATGATTGGGTGATATGAAAAACTCCAAAAAATAAATTTTGAATAAATTCCAACACAATTAAGATTTCAGTTTCAATCGAAGGGTTAAGAAGAATGTAACATTAACATGCACGATAAATCTGACAAAAATTTAAGATTTAATAATCGAAAAATTTATTTAACCAAAGCCAGATATTCAGCATTATTAAAATTTTCAAACTTCTAACATTGCTATAAAATATCAATAAAAAATTATAGTTTTACAACAGGTGAAAAAATAACATTTTTCAATATTTTCAGTGAATTCTTTACATTTAAATAATTATTTTTACCAAGCAAATATCACATCCTAAGGTAAATTTCTGCTTACTTTATAAAAAATTCAAGACTTTTTTATTTCTTGCTCCCGTGACATCAAATTTCGTTTCAAAATCGACACTTTAGACATTTTCCATATTTTTCCGAAATGATTGTCTTTTGGCTAAATAACCTAAATAATCTGGGACTTACAGAGTACGTAAATAAGTACGGCGATGTACGGACGTGATTTTGGAAATAGATTTATAAAATATCACTAAAATTCACAAATTACATCATTTATGGCAGTTATTATTTAAACCACTTAATCAGTAAATTTAAGATTAATGAAATTTTATGTAAACGAAATGAAATAAATCAAATATTTCGAAACTGAAATGGTCTTTTGAAAATCGTTCTATTAAAACAAACAAAACTGAGACCAACGGACAATTCATAGGATGATTTAATTGCAAGGATTAATTAAAATACACTGTAAATCTCATATTTTTTCGTTTTTCTTCCTAAGAGGTGTTTATCTAGAAAAATTTTAAAAAGCAGAAAAGTGTCGAATTTGAAGTGAAATTGTTCATAATACAGATTCGAGGTCTAAAAAGACGCTTCAATTTTTGATAGAACTAGTAAAAATTAACCGTTTGTGGGCAGATTTGATTTCCAAAAATAATTATTTAAAGTTAAATAATTTAATAAAAATATTTAAAAAATGGTTAGTTTTAATTTATTGTAAAAATTCCATATTTGACTATTACTGAACAAGGAAGTTACTGATGCACAATACTCATGTCATTTATAAATTGAAATACTGTTTATGCGTCTTCAGATGAAAACTGAATTGTCCC
This sequence comes from Belonocnema kinseyi, assembly GCF_010883055.1. Taxonomy (NCBI): domain Eukaryota; kingdom Metazoa; phylum Arthropoda; class Insecta; order Hymenoptera; family Cynipidae; genus Belonocnema; species Belonocnema kinseyi. Next base: position 81,405,123 of record NC_046665.1, on the reverse strand, counting down.
CAATCAAGATATGCTGAAGTCGAAAAGCTCAACATCAGCATGTCTCGGTTTTGAGACAACGCCAGACTTAATGTTTTGTACTAGAGATAAGTTTCTATGTCTTGGAGACATATATTTATGTCTTGAGTAGAACTTTTTTGACTCCCAGGCGAGTGGTTTATAACTTCGAGTGTATACCGGCCGTGACAAAAAGGGGCCATTCTGAATGTCATAAAAGCTAATCTCTGCTAATGATTAAACAATGTTCTATATAATTATTACACACACACACACACACACACACACACACACACACACACACACACACACACACACACACACACACACACACACACACACACATAAATATAAGGTGTAAGGTCACCTTTCAGAGACGCGTCTTTCAGGGCGACACCATGAGCCCACTCCTCTTTTGCCTTATATTATTGCCACTATCTCTAGCACTTCGCCATTCCGACGGGTACTTGTGCGGCAAACCTACAGATCGAAAGTATAAGGCCACTCATGTATTTTACATGGATGATCTTAAGATCTATGCTAAAGACAAAGAGCAACTACATCTAGCTCTAGGGGTTGTAGAACGATATACTGAGGAAATTGGAATGCAATTTGGGTTAGGCAAATGCGCCAAGGTTTATTTGAAGCGAGGAAAACTTAATGGCATCCCTGAAGATCCTGAGCTCGTTGATGGAAGCGCTATAAGACACCTTTGCGCCGGAGAGACTTATACATACCTGGGCGTGCCACAGAGCCGCATTCAGGATGTTACATCTATAAAGGATACTAACTGTCGGCGAGGAACAAAGTATCTGCAACGAACATGCTTGCTGTCCCAGTACTACTCTATTCATTTGGAGTAGTTCCATGGACGAAGAACGAGCTCAGATCCCTTGATATCGGGACAAGAAAGGTTATGCACGCGGTCGCACGTGAATATTGAGTCTTGAATGTCTTCACAACAGGATTATTCTGGGTACAGCACATAGAGTCGCAAATCATTTCCACCTTAACATACCGTCGCCACATTTTGAGCCAAGACATTCCCGATGATAGTTGCAGGGCGTGCCATGCACACCCCGAGCATTTAGCTCACATACTATCTAGTTGTCCAACTCATGCGGGAACGACCTACATCCAAAGGCACAATGCGGCACTAAGAGTGCTTCATTACCATCTCTGTCACTCTTACGGCATTAACCTTAATATCATTCCTCTAAACGCTCCTAGGTAAATCGAGTCAATTGTCGAGAATGGGAAGTGCCGCATATACTGGAGCTTTATATTCTCGACAATTGTTTCTGTTGCACACTTGAGGCCTGACATGGTTCTTCTTGACATCGAGAAGCGAACCATGTTCGTTATCGAATTTTCGGCACCAGCTGACAAAAACAGCATAGTCAAGGGGAATGAAAAGAAAGAGACGTGTAGAGACCTTATAAGGGAGTTGCAACGATTGTACCCGGAATATTCTGTTATACTAATCGTCCTTATCATTGGCGCTCTTGGAGGTGACAAGTTTTCACTCGTTAATAGCCTCAAGAGCATCCCTGCGTGTCAACAATATGCTAAAACACTTGCGGGAAAAATGCAGAAGGCGGTAGTTCTTGTATCGCTCCGTGCTCTCAGGGTGCACGAAACTTTTGCCGGATCGTCGTATTGATTCCGTTACAGACTGTAACCACCTATCTCACGGTCGTGAGACGTGGTTGT
>NC_046665.1:81380702-81403313 GCF_010883055.1 Belonocnema kinseyi | reverse complement strand
GTAATTTATTCACAGATTTTCATTTGTATTATACTTGTTTGACGACGACATAGAAAATATTGTTTGTTTTTACGTATTTCTAACGGCTTAAAAGATCCTTTTAAAAAATTACAATATTTTTTTAAAGAAAATTTGTCAGGGTTATACTCGTTCACATCCACAGATTATGAATTTTCTAAATAAAAAATAACTAATTTAATAATTACAAATTTTTCATTAATCAATTTTAAACTCATTTCTGAGTTGAAAAAGGTTCATCTTAAGACAAGTTGACGCCGCCTTGGGATTAACCATGCTAAGACCATAAAAGTAACACGAACGCTTATGTCTCGACTCAGTTTTGAGACGCAGCCAGACATCGATGGCTTGGAAACGAACTCAAGACATCACCAATTCGAACTCAAGTCGAAGAATTTTCACTCGGGCTGACTTGATTAAATAAAATTTTACATAACACCTATAAAGATCTTAAATTTTCCTCAGTTTCATCACGCACATAAATTTCATGTACATTTTTTTGTTTGAGTTTTGTAAATAGAAAAAATTGATATAAAAATAAAATGATTTGATCCATTTAAGTGAGAAGTGTAACAGAACAAATAATCGAATTTAAACAAATAATCGAATTTAATTCTACCTTGATGAATAGTTCATACGGAAGTACCTTGAAAATGACTTTTTTTTATGCTTTTGAGATATTAAAAAAATATTTAAAGTACGGTGGCGGATTATGGCACACGCGACCTGATATCATTTTTTAATGAGAAAAATAATCTGCTAATTTACAAAAATTGCATGTAAATTAAAAGATAATGGTGTGAATCATACGGAATTTACTGGAATCATCTCGCTATAGTTCGAGTAATTGCTGTGAATCATATACAATGTTCTCAAATCGTGTAAGATTTTCTGTAATATCCATTACAAAATGAGTCTGCTGACAAATAAACTGATTTTATTCGCTAAAGAAAGAGTCAATGTGCGTATATAGCGCACATAATGTTCTACTTTTGGTAAATTCTGAAACATGTCCTGATTTTTCTGAAACAGTTTTTTTCAATAAATTATAATTTATTGATAATAATAATTATTATTATTATGGTAACTTGCTCATTTCCACTTCGAAAGTTCGGGTTTGATTCTTGGAAAGGATTAAATTTGTTTCGAATCAAAATTAATCTATATGTCGTGTAAAAAGCAAATAATTATTTTAAAACACCAAAAAGAGAGTAAAAATAAATAATGAGAATATTTACAGTCAATCAAGAATCAGGATCTGATTTTTGACTCGACAGACGCCACCTTGGGAGTTTTGGCAGCCGCCTGAGGCAGTTCAGACTGATTCCAAGATTACAACTTTAATTAATGGATTAAGCAGGTTAAGAGCTGTTTGCCTGGAATTAACAGTCACTCTCGAGCTGTAACTGGTTATGAGGAGGGATGCAGCACCACCGTAAATTGCCCCGTAGCCCTTTCGCACCCTTCCACGCGAAGTTGTGCTTGTATATTATATTACCTAAGGCGTCCTAGGGTCTCAGGGTAGGGTCTAAGATATCTGTAGTTTCGCGACTCCGAACAAGTGTGACCTTGTATGTGTCGCAATGTGTCAGAGGCCTGGACCCTAAGCAGATAAGCTCCAGGTGTTAAACTGTGCCCACAGCGTTTCATAGAGTATTCAAACAAGCGAGTTCCTGAGATACTGCGTAAACGACAATGGTTCTTGTAGTGGTAGCTGTGTGTGCTCTTTACGTGTAAATAATGTTCGAGCACGTTGTTTGTATTCGACGTCAAATAGCGCAATTGTCGGTGAACTTTATAGAAGGGAATCTGTAAGAGGGTTAGAATCAGCCACCTTCATACAAAAAGTTTTTGAAAAAATCACTGTCATACTCGCTTGTAAAATCATCTGGGTGGCAGAAAAACTTCACTTTAAAAATTCCCTGACTTCTACCTAATCAATTTTTCATTTTCTCTGGCAATTTATATTCAAATACCAGCATCTTAACCTTGTAACATTTTAAAGATAGAATCTTTTATACAAAAATAAAACAGTAGAATTTTAGATTGAAATTGTAAAATTTATTTTTACAAAAAAATATTACTTTTGTGTCAAAATGTTGAATTTTCAATCCAAAAGGACGAATTTTCACCATTGCAGTTGAATTTCCGACTAAAAAAGATGACTTTTCAACCAAATAGTTCAATTTAAAAAAAAAATAAATCTATCAAACCAAATTGGAATTTTTAGCCAAATTAAGCTGCCAGATAGAATAAGGGCGCATATCAATTTTTTCGTCTGGAACGATATGAGTATTAATTAAATTTCCAACAAAATAGTTGAATTTTCTACCTAGAAAGATGAACTTTCAACTAAATAGTCCAATTTTCGAAAAAAGAGATTAAACTTCAGTTCAATTTTTAACACCAAAATATGCATTTTTAACAAATAGGTCATTTCCAGCAAAACAGTTGAATTTTCAACCAAAAAGAATAACGTTTTAACAAAATTGTTGAATTTTCAACCTTGTAACATTTTGAACATAGAAGCTTTTACAAGCGTAATAAAAACAATTTCAAATAAAAATGTTAATTTTGTAAATTTATTATCCTTGGATTTTACTACTTTCACGTAATATTCCCCGACCAATAAAGTTCCCTGACTTTTCATGGTTTTCAAGATTTTCCGGACATACGGCCACCCCGCAAAGAGAATTTTGTCAGTTTCATTTTTTAAATTAAAGGAGTGAGATGTTTTTACTGGATTAGAATCGCATCTTCTGGTAGATATGCAAGCTAGAATTACGAGCCCGTGACACCATCCACTTAATCTTTCAATTACGATTGACCCGTTTAATTATCTTCGTGTCATAGTCTACGTCTACGTGATCAATGCAATCGCTATATCTTCTGGATCATTGCCCAGCATCTTTCAAAATTCATCTAAATGTTATTTGCCATCAATAAAAATTGTTCTACTTCTAAAATGCATATTCCTCGATAAGAATCTTTGTTTTTAATCAATAAAAATAAAAAGGGTGATTTAAATAAAAAAAGCATGCGACCCCATCTTGGAATATTCTGCTCTGTCGGTTAAATCTGGAACTGTTTCCAACCGAAGTAAACACCACCTGTTGTTGCAAGCCCAGAAATATCTATATCTTAAAAAAACACTCACAAATTGTATAAAGATACTCTCCAATGAAAATAATTAAAAATCTGAAGAACACTTTATGAGACAACTGAATTTTTAAATCACTAACACAAGCTGTTTAACTCTGACATTTTATTGTATTGGCCTTGTAGTGAATAAGTGCGTTAATTACTAGGTCGGTTGTGGGTATCGATACGTGTTTATAGGGAGTGGGCTGCTGGTTGGCGCAGTTAGCCAACAGTTTGTTTTAGATAACTGGCGGTGTTCGCGAGTGATAAGGGTGTAGGGTGACACGTGCGTCCTCATATCGTCGAGGATTTAGGGGCGGTTTCACCCTTCAACGCCACATTATGCCATACGTCCTTTTCACTGCAGCCACCATGATTTATGGCAGTTGCTGTCACTCAAGATATCAACGCTTACAACCTTGTTAAACCACAACAAGAATTTTCTTTTTTTTTCTTTCGTTCTCACAAATATTATAAAAATACTTAATGTCTTTCTGGCACCTGCTAAGACCAATAAATTCCGCCTCCGTGGAGGCGGAATTTATTGGTTTTAGCTGGTTTGCCATTTTGGTTTCATTCTTCAAATCTCAATATCCGAAAATCAGAATTAAATCTAGTGAAACTGTTTTTACACTGGAGGATAGTTCGAAAAGCGTGAAATTATTTCAAACACGCGAAAAGTCAACGTTGCGTGCAATTACTGGTTAATAGCAGTGTTGACAATTAACGTATTATGTCAACTTAAAAGTCGATGTCAATTTCCATTAATGTGAACTAGAAACCAGAGGAAGTTCCAGCTAATAATTAACTTTACTATATTTTTACTGTTCATTTTATTGTGTTATGTAAAAGTTAAGATATGGTCAAAAGAGTTATGTAACCACTAGCTGAAACAGCGCACTGAATACATGTTTCTTATTTTCATTGCCTAATTATTATCAAATTGAATTATATGTTTAAATTTAGATTAATATAAAATATAATTTATAATCATTAATAAAAGTAAATATTACAATAGCTACAACGAATTTCACACCATTTTGATCTAATTTTAGTTAATGCTGGCTACAGCTTAAAATAATCTAGCTTTGTATGTGTTTTTTTAAAATAGTTCAATCTTGGAGATTTACAATGGAAAACTCTTCAATTAAAAAAATTCTTATATTTGGATGATTTTAAAAATCAAAAGATAAGATTTCAATTCTAAATCTTCGAAACTGGAGAAATTTCGAATGAAAATTATCAACAACGCAGCTTTTTTCATTGTGAAACTGAAAACTTGCATAATTTTCAATTTATATTTTCGAAAAGTAAAAACTCGATATTTAAAAAACTTCAAGTTTGAATTCTAGAAACGCACGAATAAAATTTTTCTCTTTGGATGATTATGAAAATCAAAAGTCAAGTTTTTAATTCTAAATTTTTTATTTCAAATTTTAAAAATTAAAAACTCTTCTATTTAAATTATTTAGAGTTTGTAATTCTACACATTTTAAGTGAGACAATAGAAAATTCTTCAATTTTCCCAGTTTTCATTGTAAAATTTGTCAATGTCGAAGATATACAATTTCAAACTCTAAAATTTGAATGATGTATTAATACAAATTCTTAAATTTTAATTATTTAAAAAATGAAAAGGCAAGCTTTCAATTATAAATGTTCAAAATTGATGACATTTAGAATGTAAATAATGAAAATTAGAAAAGCTAAAAATTTCATAATTTTATTTGTAAATTTTTACAATTAAAAACTCTTTATTAATAAAGATTTACAATTCAAACCCCTACCATTTTTAATAGTTACAATTGAAAATTCTTGAATTTAAAATATATAGAATTACAAATAATTAAATTTTCAAGATTTTTATTTTAAAGGTACAAAAACTTTAGACCGAAAGTACTAACAAATTGTCAAACTTGGTGGTGGAATAAAAATCAAGAGGCAAAACATGCAATAAGTGATCGAATAAATTTGAAGATTATTATATATATTTTCTATTCAATAATCTACATAACGAGAAGATTCTAAAACTTGGAAGAGGACATTTTGATGACTGTGATTTATAATTTCGATATCTACAAGTCACTCGATCTGCTTCGGCGCTTCAAAGACGCGAATTCGTTTTTGCTGAATAAAAATTAGGTTAACGATCAGAGACCAGAAAACAATGGTACGGGGTGCAAAAACCAATTAATCATTTCTCCCAGAAAGCTGTTCTTGCTTTTTTATACAAAGCGAAAATTGAAACTATGTACAATATTCTAGCTCCTTTCAATTGAAAAAATAAAAGAGGTAGAGAGATGATTTTGAGGAATTTCACGTGCAGTCGCAGCTCTAAATCATCCTCAGTGCCGTTTTCGCTCGCGATTAAACATTTAACAGCGGAACCTGAGCATGATTAATTAACTCTGGCGTTTCTAATGTTGATTTATTGCGCATTCGGCTTAGAGTTAAGGGAAAAATGCAGCTGGTTAAATAATTAACGACAAAAATGAAAGGGTGGCTACTGCCCTGCAGCATTATTAAAACAATATGCACCATTTTATAGTATTTATTTATAAAGTAGAATAATAATGAAACCAAATGGAACTAATTAAAGTGTAGTTTAATTCATTTTTAAAGTTGAAGAAATTATCTTTAAAAAAACTAAGGCTCTCAAATCGGAATCAATTTCATCATTCGTACTTTTCAATTCTAGTTTTCTCAATATAAAAAGATTTCCAATATAATAGTTAATATATTGGAATTCTTTTTATATTGAGGAAGATTTTTTCTTTTAATAAGTCCCATCCTTTTTTTAATTTCAGATACTCTTTTTTTAAGGATCTTCGAAATTTGTGTTAGTTTTCAAGATGAATGATTTGATTTTAAATTGTGGAGAAAAATTATAGGAGTGGGAAAAGGAGAAGTCAAGCTTATGAAAAATGTTCAACCAGACATTCAGAATTTCGGGATCAATGTACACTTTGTATGGTTTAAGAAATAAAAAAATCAGATTTTTTAGAAGATCCTGCTGGATCTTTAAAACATGTCATGCTTTTTTCAGGTGCTCTGGGCTCTCTAACAAACTCTGTTGTAATATTCAGGCATATTATGATTGTGAATTTTGATTTGAAAGGATAAGTAGAACCAAGATTGAAGTCCACATTGTAGGAAGCATAAGCTCTTATCTTGCCAGTATTCTTGAGAATAATTTAGTTTCGGTATTTTTGGTGAAAAGCGTTGGACGGAAATGAGGGTAAATCTGGAAATCCACAAACCGTGTAGAACCACGCAATATGTATCGCGAAACGAGCTATCGGTTGGCTCTTCTTCAAGAAACTTATAAAAATCAAGCGAAAGGGGCTTTGTTCATCTGAAAACGAAAACTTTCCAACAAAAAACATATTTGCAAACAAAAATCGCCTGGTAAGCCATGCCCAACAACGCTAAATTATGACTGCTATAAAATTGCACATTTTTCCGAAATTCCCGAGTGCCGAACTTTTCTATTCTCGACAACGAGATTTCTTACAATTCTTTTGTACTTTGCACGAAAAGTGGAGAAAAATGAGCGCGTGGCGACAGATAAATCCACTACGTGTGTTGGAAGTAAAAAGTGCTCAACATTTGTAAAATTACGGTAAAAAGTTGCAAATAATAAAATCGAACTTATTTCAAGTCACTTACTCATTTCCGATCATCTCATATTTTCATTTACCAAAGATTTATCTCTTGCGTATTTATATACTGCTTTATTAGTAATTAATGTCTTATGGAAATATTTTTGGAAACACCAACACCTTTTGGAAATTCTTACGTAAATAATTGTTTTTCAAGGTTTTGCAGTCTCAGGCTGAAACCCGTATTAATTTCATTCATGTGTGCGTCCGTCCATCATACTCTCTAAATATTGATCAATGAAAAATTCACTAATTGAAATAGTAGTTTGACATTTCACTGATTAATCAGTGATTTTGGATTTATTCACTAATCATTTCAGTAACACCAGAATAAATCATGTGAAGCATAACATCTAATTTTTTAAGTTAAGGGTTGTTGTTACTCTTTTATTTAAGTAGCAAGAAGAATTCCTTAATGAAATAAATTTTTTGACTTTCGGACTGTAAGTCTGCTGAATTAACTGCGGGATAAATATACTAACTATTATAGGAAGTACTTACTTAACGGGTTTGTACATGACAGTCCATGTGCGAGTTTTCCATTGGGCCATAATCGGGCCAACTTTCTCGAAGTTGGGCTAACTTTGCCAACCAGGCATTGGTCAACATACCGAAATGATAACTATGGCCCAACTCTGTTTGCCGACTATTGGCTACCATGGTTGGCCCAACCACGACTACTAGAAGTCGGCCCAACAGCGAAATTATAACTTTGGTTCGACCATGTTAGCCGACTATTGGTACAACATCCATTACCAAAATCGGGCCAGCTATGGCAATTACACGGAAAAAAATCCATTAAATTTTATAGAACTAATCTTATAGTAGAGGATACGATGGATAGATTGATAAATATATTATAATCACTACACTGTTTATAATCGCACGATACGAAAATTTTTATTCGTCTTCGGGTTCGAACCCTATAAGTTTCGTTAACAAAAAAAATCTGAAATATAACCGACAGCTCATAATAATATATGCAATAAGATTTAAGATATTAGTAATATTAGTAATATTTCAAGATATTTAACAGACTTTAAAGAATTCAAGAACATTATTTATATTTTAAAATTACTTTAAAATCTTAAAAGTCATTTAAATTCTACCGAAATACCTAAAAAATTCTTCAAAATTAGTTAAAATCTCTTAAATTCGTTAAAAATATCTTGAACTCTTTTAAATATTTGAAATCATTTGAAATTCGTTTATGAATTTAAAAATTTTCAAAATCAATTAACTCCGGTTAAATCTCTTGGAATTCCTGAAAGTATGTTTAAATACTTTAAATAATTTTTAAATTACATGAAAACCCGTAAACTCTTTTAATGTTGTTTTAAATCATTTAAAATGCTTTCGAAGATTTTAAATTCCTTTACTCACTTTTTATACCATATTAAATCCATTGAAATAGAACAAAATCCCTTAAAATCACTCAAAATCTCTTGGACTCATAAAAAGTATTTTAAAGTCTCTCAAATCTCTTTAAAATTCTTTTGCTTTTTTTAATTTTTCTCAAATATTTTAAACTTCTTTAAAATTACTTGAAAAAGTTTTAATTCATTTAGAAGTATTTTTCTCTTTTTATTAAAAAGAATTTTTAAATCCCTTTATGCTGATCTCCGGGCCGGCTTTGGCCCAGAGTTGGGCCGGTAGTAGGCGTTGCTCGTTAACGAAAGATGTCCCATAGTTGCCCCAATGGTTGGCGTATTTGGGCCATTGTTGGGCCAATAGTCGGTCTAACTTTTTCAGAACTTTCTAAATCCCTTCATGCTTATCTCTAGGTCGACTTTGGCCCAGAGTTGGGCCGATAATCAGCGTTAGACGTTAACGAAAGATGTCCCATAGTTGCCCCAATGGTTGGTCCATGTTTGGGCCATGTTTGGGCCATTGTTGGGCCAATAGTCAGCCTAACTTCTTCAGAACTTTCTAAATCCCTTCATGCTGATCTCTAGGCCGACTTTGGCCCAGAGTTAGGCCGGTAGTCGATGTTATTCATTAGCGAAAGATGTCCCATAGTTGCCCCGATGGTTGGCCCGTGTTTGAGCCATTGTTGGGCCAATAGTCGGCCTAACTTCTTCAGAACTTTCTGAATCCCTTCAAGCTGATCTCTGGGCCGACTTTGGCCCAGAGTTGGGCCAGTAGTCGGCTTTACTCGTTAACGAAATATTTCTCATAGTTGCCCTGATGGTTGGTCCATGTTCGGGCCAAAGTTGGGCCAACAGTCGGTCCCACGCTATCTGCCAACTTTGGCTGTTTAGGTTGGGCCGACATAAGTATCTTATAAATATAAAAGTTGGCCCAACTTTGGCTGCCGATCTACGGCGGGCCAAAGTCGGTCCGACTTTGGGCCAACGAACCTGCTCTGGGTGCCGACCTGAATCCGCACCATGGAGTCCAACCTTGAAATTAAAGTAATATGTGAGGTTGCCCCTCCTATCTCATGGGACCCCTCCTATCCTTCGCGATTCATGATATCCCTCGGGGCACCACTAATTCTACGGGAAACCCCTTAACCTATAGAAGCACAACTATGGCACAGGGCCCTCCCCCAGCCCCCTAAAACCTCAGGAACCCTTAACCCCATGTCTTTAAGGATTATTATTGATCATTGCTAGCGCATGTTATTGTTTGTTTCTAGGGTATAATATCAGCCGTTTCTATTGAGTTGTTACTGACCGTTGCTAGGGGATGTTATTGAACGTGGCTTAGGGTTGATTTTGACCTTAGCTGAAAGTTGTTATATTCAAGTGCTGTCATTGACCACTGTTAGGCGATGTTATAAGTCGCTCCCAAAAATTGGGCGTGATAGAAGAAGGGTCAGTTAAGTGTAACGGGAGGGGGTGAGGGTTGAGCGACTTAATTAAATTACTTTACGCCGTCGAATCCTACATAGTCTGCTAGGTATTTTATGTCAGAATTTTCAATAGGGACTTTCACTAAAAACCTCTTAACATAACCTAAAATTGTTCCATCTTTTGATCTTCTCCGAAACTGAATAGATGATCTTTAAAAATATAAATTTCCGACCAAAACGCTAACATAACATAAAATTGTTCATATTTGTAAGTTTTCTTTCAATACTGATGTTTTTTCTTCAAAAACATCAATTTCCGGCGAAAAGCTCCTTCAGACGTTTCTTCGTTTATAATCCAACCGTGTTGCCGGAAATATGAAATGTATTTTGTCTAACAGGTTTACTGAATTTGCGAGAAATATTAATGCAAAGTAAATGTTACATAAATATCTCTCGAAACGTTAATTATCACTTCAGTTCGCGCATTTGTGTGTATACCAATTAAATGCTCAGAAGCTTTTCAGAAGTTACGAACACTGGGCTTGCCCTACCACGAGATCGATTTGAGGTGAATGACTTCCGGTAGTTCTATTATAAAGCTAGATGTGCATTTCTCAGGATGAATTATCTCTAAGCTTCTAATCTCCAACAAGATTTCTATCTGGTTGACTGAGGATTTTCCGTAAGTTCATTCTCACAATCAACGAAATGAGAGATCTAATCAATTCCTGTTGAAATGTAAAAGTGATTGTGCTGTGCACTTCTTCTTTCTTTCATTTAATTAATAATTATTTCCGAGTAGAAAAACATCTTTTTTTAATTAAAAAGTATTAAATTCCATCTTGCATCGTTAAAAGTTATATTTAAGGAGCTGGAGTTTCATTTTGAGCTTCTTAACTTCAATTCCTGGAATACTTCTTAAGAAATAATTCGTATTTCACAATTTGTGAAGATTCCAACAACAAGTTAAGTAACTAATGAGCATAAATGCAAATCCCAAATAATTAAACTTTATTACTCGAGGATTGAAAAAAAACGAATCGAAAAAACGGTCGAAAAAAGAGGCACGGATTGCTGTAATCAAACACCGCAGAAATTGCCTGATAGCTCAAAGCCAAATTCCGACTGCTATAACGGTTTGGAACGGTGAAGAAGGGTAGTAAGATGATACAAAAATGAAAATGGATCCCTGGAGAAATAGGTGAGGGTCACGACTCACAACTGGGGAGCGAAATGTGCGGGAAAGTCAAGCATTGGTTATTAAATGGGTAAGTCGTTAGAGCCCTCGCTAACAGTCAGAAATAGACGAAAACACCTCGAGGCAATGACCTTCTTTAACTACTAGAACTTAGCTACATCGTACACAGAAAAGTTAGTCCAGCTTTCCCGCTTTTACGAGCCACGCGCATAATTTTTCATTAATCTTCTACCGAATTGCTAACTTTCCGTTCTCTGTAAGGAAAATAAACGAAATATTATCTAGGTTTCTGTTTCCGATATTTAATACGATTACGAACTATAAAAAGTTGTCGAAGTTTGGTAAATATCAACAAGTCTTTTGAGATAAAAAAATTCCTGTATAAAAAATGCAAACGCAAGCTCAATAGATATTTCAGAGGTTAGTTATACACATGCGAGCACCAGTTTTCGCGCCAACAGACGCGTCTGAGGGAAATGGCTTCGTTCCCGTATTTCCTGGCTAGATGCGAGAAAAAAAGGTCGTAAAATAACCGAAGCTTGAGGAAAAATACATATATCAGGTATAATATTATCGGCGACTCTTTCGACTTTATTTTAAGAGTCCGTAAATGGAGTCACATTATTACGGCTGTTAAGGTAAAACTGTCATCGTTTGCAAATTTTACTTTGGAGAATTTTAATATATCGAAAATAAAATGTGCCACAAATGGCACCTATAATAAGAGTAGATCGAGAAACATTTCATATAAGAACTCCATCAATTTAGCAGTGTTATGATATATTCCAGATAATGACACTTACCGACATTCGAGAATTTTTATGTGAGATAGTTAAATTTTAGGGTATATTACAATATAGATTTTACCGCAGTGCTATGGGCAGTTAATAACCTACCCGCCTGTATACTAAAAATGATACTAATAATTAATAATGTAATGCAATAATCAGAGTAATATAATGCTGATGGCTTTAAAATTTGAAACTATTTCAAAATAATACATTCAACAAAATAAGACATTTAAAATTTTACTATTTTTAATTAATGCTATCAAGCAGGGTATTTTCAGACATGCGAGGTAAATTCAGACATTTCTAAATTGCTAGTTTAAATTAATTAAGGGGATTTTAACCAGAATCTATAATCAGGTCTTAACTAGTTCTAGATTTTCGTTAAAACCATCTTAATTTAAACTATCAATTTGGGAATGCCTGAATTTATCCCATATATCCGAAATTACCCCGTTTTACAGAGTCTTTAAAAATTAAATAAAGCAGAGTTCAGACAGTAACTAGTAATGTTTATTCTTTACCAAATTCTTGTTATATTTATTTTTAAATAATTGATTTAAATTCTGAGAACGGCATGGGACATACAGTAAGCGACAACGGTATCTATTTTTAATTAAAAGGAATTAGAAATTTGTTTGCAAGCAATATTATTTACTTCAGTTGCAGACAATAAATAACGTCTTTTTATATAATAATTATGGGTATTTTAAAAAGAAAAGACAAAGTTTTTGTCGAAAGGAATACCTTTCGATATTGGGTGGTTATGTTCATTTGATCAGTTCACGAATTTGCCACATTCATTCTGGGGTGTCGGTGATTTACTTTTGAGGTTCGGAAATCTAAAATCAATTAAAAATATATTGAACATTAAAGATTCTTAGAAGACGATGTCCTAGGAATAGAGAAAGCCAATAACAATCATAGTAACAGGGATATCAATAAAAAAAATCATATAATTCCCTAAAAAATTCCTTCTGTTGGGTTTCGTTCATTGATAGATATGTACGTCGTTCACTGGTTTTGAAGGTACGATAAGAATATTTAAAATTTATTAAATCTACTCAAATTTGTGACAGAAAAAATGTTATTTAATTAATATAAATTCAGTAATTATGTACTGAATAAATATTGAAATACAAATTACACGGATAATAGAATATTTATACATGCAAAAGTATCTATTTTATATATCCGGAATTTTAATAAAAGCATTTTCATTGCACAGTGTCGTTCAGTAAAAGGGTGTAGGCAAAACCCCTGTTCACCCTACTAGGCATTAAAAACTGAACAGTTTTAAACTCTTAAAACTAAATAACTGCAAACTCGAAATGACGAATCAGAAGCAATCAATATTCTATAATTTAATATTAATACTCATCTGTATTACTAGGATACTAGCAATATTATTAGGTAAATTTCAAGTAATCCTGTTACAATTATCAGTAAAGTAACATAAAATTTGTTTACATGTAACAGTAGTAAGCCATAGGGCCTAGATCACGCTGACAAACAGCTGTGTACAATCAAATTTGCTTTTTTGTTTTTTAGTGGTTCTATAGACTTGAAAATATCTTACGTAAGAAATGGTTTTGAGTACGAAACCCCCTCCTCCATGTAATACAGCATAGAAAAATCGTTAATTAAAACACCCCACCCACAAGACTTTTCGTAATTTATGCACGACTTTTTTTCACAACATTGAACCAAAAAAAGTAACGCTGCAAAACCTGGTATAAGGATTTTTCCTATATTTCTAATGTAAAAAACATTTTTCTTTTCTTTGACTATGAATTCTGAAGAAGATTCTCGTTAAATATCTGGAGAATTGCTATGGGTCGAATAATTCTAAAAGGAGCTTGTCATCTGCTGATCGATACCGCCTGAGTACCGGAAAACTTGGAAAACTGCTTATGGTGAAGAATCTTATGACGGTGACGTCAGACTCCTCGATTATTCATCATCGAAAGGACAGAGCATCCAATCGAGACTTTCTTTGATCAAAGATACTTCAGTCCAAGTCTTTGCTTCTCTATAAGACTTCAAAAATGTATAAAAAATTTAAAAAGAAACAGAATTGAAAAATAGGAAGGACATATAGTCCTTTTCTCATCAGGCAGGACTAATATTTCCTCATTCTTAATGAACCTTTAGATCGAGGACCTTATTGTATTCCTTTTTAAGCCTCATCTCTATCGAGAAAATGATTTTCGACAACAATGTCTTCTTGAAGGAAGTAAATCCCAGAGATGCTTTTCATCTGAACATGGATCAAAACATTGCAAGCAATTGATAACTAAATATGAAGTTATAAATGTGGCTATGAATCCGTCCCCAGAAAAAATTATATAACGTTCGATAATTGTACTTGTAAATTGTTACAACATTCTTATCCAACTGCAGATAAAAAATATCTCTGGGATTTAATGTGTAAGATATATTTATGGTTTATTAGTTTACTGAAAAGTTTACAAAGAAAAGTGTATTTTATTCAAACCTACGGATGTTCTAACAGTACTCGAAACTCTTGAGCTGCCAGTCACTTTATACAACGCGAAAGCTTGAGAAGTTATACCGGAGCAGGAACTTTTGCGAGAGTCTTGAAAATATTTGTTTCCTTTCGGTTTACTGGTGCAATTTAAGACTCTCAGATCCATTGAAGATTTGCTCGCAATTTAACCTCGGAGTGAATTTCTTAATGGAATTTACATTACCTATAATATAATAACCGCTCGAGTAAGATTACTTACTGTCTTACTTCCTCATAGAGGGAGGGTTGTAATGACGTCAATTTTTAAATCCACCCTACCCGTGCAGGAATCGCCCGATTTCAAACTTAATACCGATCTGGCCCCGACCTGGGCGTGTGATTCATCCGCGATCTGGCCCCGACCAGGAATCCCGATATGGGCCGGACTCGGCCTGGTCTGGCCCCGCCCGGGGCCAGATCAAAATTTCTGCACGGGCTATTGTAAAAGAATAAAAAATTATTTAATACCATTTAGCAAAAGTTTAATGAACATCTCGAAGAAGGCGATATATATATATATTTTTTTTTTCATAATGCAATCAAGTGATCTGATAAGAGCGGAGTGACCCATCACATTAGACAAAGCCTGGTCTTTTACCTCATTATTAACGGACTGGGTTGCAGTCAAGTACGCGATGGGGGGACCAACAGCTTAAGGTGGGTTCTGAATCACCAGAACCTCAGTAAAGGTACATAGACAAATTTCCAGAAGTATCGGCTCAGAAATTATCTTCGACTCATGTAAAGTTTATCTTGCAAAGTTAATTTTTATTGCATTGAATCTTTCACCTGGAATAGATGTAAACCTGATCTTTCGTTTTTTCTGTGACAGTGTTGTATGTGATATATTAGTTCGCGTCTGCGAGATGCGTCGAATGGCTGACTAACCGTGATGTCCTCTTATGATCTAGAAACACTAACGTATAAATTTAAAAAAAATCATTTTGTTATTTATATGAGTACTTGATGTAATTGTACGCGTTTTAGAGTCAATTCGAATCATCTGTTGAGTAAACTACAACAACGAAAACAAGACACTTTGATTCACTTTTTGATAGTTTCTCTGATTTTATGGAAATTAGATTTTCGGTATAAGATAGAAATATCAACTTGATGACGTTTGTAAGTGTACTTTTTTTAACTTAGTAGACATAAATCCCACTCGGTGAGGAAGCAAACTGATTTTATGCCTAGGAGGAAGCAAAGTGCTCATAAAATGAGCAATAATTTAGAAACATAATGAGAGAATATTATTTAATATAATGAACTTTTGCAAATGAAAATTATACTCACTCTGGAGCAGGATTCCTCCAGCGTTGTGTGCCAGCGCGCGCCATGAGGCGACAACAGCCCGACCTAAAAATAAAATGTATTATTTTACTTAATTTGTATTTACATAAAAAATTCGAATATCTTCAAATATTATTTAATAAAAAGAATGAAGAAATAGACCATTTTTGCAATAGGGTTCGTGGAGCCGAGTTTCTCATCTTCATATAAGAAAGACCTTCGTCATATAATATATGCCGAAAGTTTTTTATCATCCTGAAGCAAGTGTAAAAAGCTGGTGTTGAGAAAATGACGAGGAAGATTTTCAAACCCTGGTATGTAAAAATGAATGATAAGAAATATGTTCAAGTTCATTCGTCATGTTTGCTTCATGTAGAAGGGAGAATAAATTGATATTTCGTGTAACTATAGCACATGTCATTACCGCCGCTGATAGCTGATACAAATCAAAAGGTTTGAACACAATATTGAAAATAAAGACATATGTTTTTACTCATAAGAATTCCATATTTTATAATAATTAACTGCAATTTTATTAGTATGACTTAGGGAATTAACAACTTCTTGAATCCCGAATTTAAGGCAAGGATATTGTAATCAACCGTAATTAAAAAATAAGAACCATTAATCAAAAGGTATTGGATCTAATTTCGCTTTATATCTTTAATCTTTCTGCGTCCGTTAGCATTGAATACATGACCAATCGAAAGGAGATTCTAATTAGCCATAGTCGGTAAACAATGGGCGGCGATCCGACAACTTCATCATGAGAAGATGACCCTTCTGCCGGACGTTTAAATTATGTATGTATCCTCGCATCAGTTCCGTATCGTCAAGTAACTCATGCATATCTCAAGTGACAAAGACAATACAACCCTGCCCTTGTTTTTTTCTACAGTCTAAAACTCTATACTTGTAAACACTAAAAACAGAATCCCCTTAACCCACCCCTTCCAGCATACTCGAGGGGACCCTTCTTGCTTTTTTCCACTTTTATCTTTTGGTTTGTCGACTCACTCTTCCTACAGGAATGGATGAATGAATCACAGAAATAATGCGTTCTCTAATGAAACACAGTTATGGTGGAAAGCATAAAATAAAGTGCCATTGTTCCACTGATGGAAAAAATGTCCTTTTTGTGTCTCAAAGGATTTCCTGTGTATCCGCAATCTTCAGATAGAGAATTTATGTTCCTGCTATGACGAGTCGTTTTACTGTGCGAAACGATTGTTTCATACCTAACTTTTATTCAAATCTCAAATGTAAAGGAGTGGAAAATTATTTGCTTCGAAACATCTATTATGAATGGTGAATTTTAAAGTGTCAGGTTTTTACTTTCCAAATTTTCGATTTTTCGGTCGGTTAAAAAAAAATTGCATCTTTCTCTACTCCATAAGCATAATGAAAAATCAATAGGGGAATATAAAGAAATTTATTTATTTTTAATTCATAGCATTAAAAAAAGAATTTTTTAAGGTTAATCTTCTTACATAAAATATAACACTGTCAAAATGTGGAAGAAACAGTGACTTCCGTGCACAAAGGAATTGGGGGCGAAAAATGACTAGGGGGGGGTTTTTAAAGGGGAGAAGTGATGAAAGTCATCCCCTCGCTCTTTCCAGCACCCTCTTACGATTAAATTTTCCCTCTCTCTCTATTCTTCTTTTACTTTTGGGATACATTTTTTTATTTTCTATGAAAGGGGGCTAAAAGAGAATTTTAATCATTACTTTTCATTCAGTTAAATAAATTGGATATATTCAAATGACAAAAATTTTAATTTATCTTTCATAAGTTTAAGAACATAAAAAAATGTAAATATTCTTGCTATTTAATGAGGCAATTCTTGCTTGGAAAAAATACACATATTCTACAAACAAGTCAAGAAAAACTGAAGTTTCGATTTTTTGGAATTAGAATTATAAAAATTTCCTAATTGACCACATTCTGAAACTAAAAGGTTTAATATTTAATGTACAAAGTTAAAAAAAGTTTATCTTTCGTGAATCCAGAAATAGAGGGTTCCATTAAACTTTTATGATCAGAAATGAGACAATGGCACCATAAAGTAAATAAAAAAATGACAATTAATGGGATGTTTAAGTGAGTTTCAGCGTTAATATATAATAACATTTTCAATGAGATACAAAATTTGTCAATCTCCGCCATATGTAAACTCTTTCTTTATGTAAGTATATTTAAATATGATAAAGGTGTAGAAGTTTTTTCAAACAATTTTAACTAAGTCAAGAAGAACGATTGACTTCTAAGCTAAAAGATCACATCTACACGGAGAAAAAGATATCGCAAAACCTCTATATTGCAAGAAAGCGCAATATGATAACGTACAATCAGGTCCCGGAGCTTTGTACGATATTATAATGCACCAATATCACAGAAAAAAATAAGTCAAATTTTGTTGCTGTCGTCTTCTACAGTGTCCTTAGCAGCAATGGGAAAAAGGCAGAGTATGAGCGAGTTCGAGTTGTAAATCGGGACATCAGATTTAAAACAATCACACAAAAAAGTAAAAATTTACTGTAGATAAAACCTGCAAAAGCGCAAAATGTAACTGACAGATGGGAATCCCCATTTCTCTCAAATTTAATAAAGTTAAACGACGCTGGATAGCGCTGGCGTCGTAATTGTCGCTTCACCTCGAATCAAAATGGAGCGATTATAACATGAAAGATTATCCAGGCAAGATCAAAAATCGGAAATTATTTTCGATTCATGTAAAGTTTATCTGGCAAGGTAAATTTTTGTTCCGGTGAATCTTTCACCTGGAATCGATGTAAACTTTATCTTTAATTTTTTCTGGGATGGCTTGCTGACTACTCGAACCCTCTAGAGATCACAAAACAAGAAATAGAATGTGAGAGCGTAATAAACTTAAATTATTACGTTTTAGATTGTACAATTATGCGGTGTATAATATAAAAACTTGCAATGTACGATATCACGATTTTGCGCTATTATAATGCAATAATTACAATATATAGTGCAGGAATTATGGTATATATTGTAATCCATGCAATATAGTTTTCTCAGTGTAGTACGAGAGCTCCCATCCGAGAATAACCAAGTCAAGCGCTGCTTAACGTCGGTGAACGAACGAGAAGCCTTAAACAATTCCGTATGTACAAAAGAACCCATTGCTTTTACCACTACTTACTTGCTATTTTGTAATTAAAAAAATTGTAAAATATATTTTTTAAATGGTGATGAGAATTTTCACCGCTGGCAGATTGTAATTTTTGAAGAGGTTAAATTGTTTTCACTATTCTTTCACTGGTTGCTTCGATTCGTCACACTATTACTTCAAAACTTTCGGTTGATTAATTCTCTTAGTTCTCACCGGAAATATAATTTATGCCTGTTTTTACCGAGGGGAGTTACGAAAGACCCTGTAGAGGCCAGTAGGAATCTCTAAGTTCTATTGCGTTGTTCCGTCGGAAAGATTCGTTACTTTGTCAGGAACACTCGGGAGATCTATTACGAGTACCACGCGATTATCTTTTCGAGGGAGTTTCGCGGTAAGCCACAAGAAATCGGGACTTAGTCCGAGGGAGGTCTCTAAGAAATCTTCGTTATTCCGGTGGCACTCATTGTTACTCTGACTCCCTGACTTCTGAGTGACTAGCCCCTTGGTTTTTACAGAAGGTGTCATTCGGTAAGAAGTAAATAAATGGTATACAGGTCAAGCTTGTGTATCAAATTTGAAATAAATAAGCAAGTTAACGTGTTTTATCAGCATTACCAAATAAAATTATTCGTAATTTTTCGTGTATGATGGTTGGTAGTAATTACTGTCACATGATTGCATGTTAAGTACGACGCAGTTTGCAGTTCGTACCTTTTTATATTATATTGAAAAATAATCACTACATAAATAAAAAATGTTTTTGAATAACATAAATTTATACATAATATCTTTTAACAACTAAGCAGAGAAGCTTAAAATGTGAATATTTACTTCAGCCCATAAGAATGCCATCTGAATAAAATTGCAACTCGTTAAAACAGTACAGAATATAGGATAAATGACTAATATAATTTATTTAAAGGCATTGCTATATTTTAAATGAATGTTCCAACTTTAATTTGGTACATGATACTTTTTCCACTTGTTTGTTGTTTATCAATTTTATGACTTCAGAAGTTTTTATATTCACCTCGTACTGGTTCCCCCTACAAAATATTATTATAATCTAAGAATAATTTTATCACGGAACAGCTTTAGAATGGAATTTAAAATTGACAATAAACTCTGAGGCAAAAAAGGGTTCCCGCGTATGGTTCAGTCGCATAAATAATTCCCACTTATTACAGCTAAAATCTAATTTACAAAGAGTAGATCCATCCACTATTCGGATACCACATGAACCTAATGGGTCTTTCATAAACAACGTGGTTTCTTTGGGGAGAGAGGGGATTCTATGAAAGGTCAAGTTGGGCTACATGGGGGGAGGGTGTCTGAGCCACGTGATTTTACACTTAGATGTTAAAAAAACACATGGCCACAAGACATAAAAATGTTGACGGAAAAAAGTAACTAATCCAAAAACATTACAATACAAAATGAATCAATTTTAACCCAAATAGTATATGTTTAAACCAGAAAAATTAATTCTTTACTAAAACAAACACAAAACATTTTTAACAAAGTACATTTATTGTCAATTAGGGGCCTTCATAAGCCACATAGGACCCTCGAAAATGAGGGGAGGGGGGCAATGAGAATGCCACGATGAACCACATGGGGGTCGGGAAAGTAAAAAGGTGGCCACAATAGGGCCTCGTGGTTCATGGAAGGCCCCTAACTGCACCTAACTGTATATCAAATAATAGCTTCCGTGTCTCTTTGAACAAATGACTAAAATAAAAATCATATTGTTCTAACAACATTTTTATATTTACAACTGCAATTCAAAAGCAACGAGCCGGATTTTTGCTCACGGATGATTCATTGGTGTTTACTACGTAATAAAGAACATTGCATGCAAATAAATAGACAGAGCTGAACTTGGCACGATTTCAAACAGCCATTCCGATCGTAAAAAAAAAACTGACAAAAGATTGGATGAATTTGTGATCTCTTTTCAAGGTTGGGTTCACTGCAACTGTATAGGATTTATTACTTCCTTTCTATTAAAGTGCGAGATAAATGCAGGAAATTCGAAGTTTGTAGGTCACATTGGCAACGAGATGCTTTTACAAAATAACAAATGCGTTTTTTTAATCTTGTGAAAAACAAATTATCCTCCATTTTTTATAACTATTTAAAAGTTTAGAAATATAGAGAAAGGATATGAAGAAAATGTAAATTTATTTATCATATGCAAGGATGAAATCTTCGAAACTTCATAAATTGAATTCGAAACGAAGATACTACAGTTTTCTTGTTTAGATCTTTTTACACATGTCAGTGCTATTGTGGAATACGCATTGAAACTTTGCTCTTCAGTGTCACGGGTACGGCTCAAAAGAGGAAATGAGAATTTCCGTCAGAAAGTTATGAAAAGGCTGAACGGGAGTTGTCGGGGACAAGGTGAGGCTTCCCAGAAACGCCATCTGCTTATATCGATCGACGAGTTTCGTAAAATTAACAGGGGCATACATAAAGCACCATTTGGTGTACGCACAATGGTACACGAATAAGAAGCATTCAAAATGAAGAAATAAAAGAAGAAAAATACATTCCTGACTTTATTTCAAGATTCATTTTCAACGAAATTTTGTTAGAATTATTCATTTTGGATGCCGTCCAAATTTAACTATTACTTCAAATTAACGAAGTGTCTACTGTCTAGGTAAACCAAAAATACTTGGTTTACGCTCACCGAATTTCGGTAAACCTAGAAGCCTTTTTCAGTTTCGCTAGGTTCGCAGAAAATACTTGTTTTATATGCACGAAGAGAAGTTTGAAGAGATTAATTTAAAGAAGCACGTGATTTTAAAGCTACAATTTTACGTGCTTTAAAGTCTCAAACTCTAATATCTAAAAGCATAGAATTTGAGAATTGAGAGAAAAGGCGCGTGGCCTAATGCCTCAAACTTTGAGACCTATGCTTTAAATGCAAGGGTGCAGAGATCTTAGGTCACACGCCACAGCGTGATTCAAGAAGAAGTGCAATTTTTGGGACGATCTTGACCCCACCCCCGTAACTCTACCGCAATAATAGATAATGACGACCCCACCCCCACTCGTTACGTAACTTTCAGTAATCTGATTTTTTCACTACAGATACAATGGTTTGTATGTACATAAAAATTATTACCAAATATTTTTTGAGTCTAGTTTTCGATCAAAAAATAATAATATGAAAACATATTACACCAAATGGCCACAGAACTAAATTAAGAAAATATTTTACATTATAATTTTTTTGTTATGAACCTGTGGTTTCTGTTTTTTTCAAATATAAGGTGCAGAGTGACTACTTTTTTCTCCCTCTTTTTTCAATTGACATATATCTTTCTCTAATGAGCCGTTTTACAATGCTGTTTAAAAAAATATTAACATAGTTTACGTTGGTTTAAAAAATGTAATTTCAAATATTTTCATTTAAAAAAGTGGTGTTCCCTCCTTTGAAACAGAACAAATTTTAGAAAAAATATTTAAATAATTTGTAAGTAAGTATAAACAAATACAAGAAGGACGTATTTTTTCTTGGCATTTCAAAAAATTATAATACAGTGAAAAATAACACACAAGTACAAGAAATTTAGTATACGCGTATACTAAATTCAGTATGAATTTACTACATTTACTGTACGCTGGTAAACTAAATTTAATTTCAGGTTATGCATTCTTGCTTCCATTACTTCAATACTAAATCTAATAAAGATACTTCTAACAGTGTCCATGGAAGATGTTTTTAATTGTTCTAACACTAACAATTTCTGGCCCATCTATATTATTTTACTATAAAAAAATATTACATTTAAAAAAAGTTACGTAAACTTTTTCCAACCCTCCAACTCCCATAAAAGCGTTATGTATTTTATGAACGATCCCATATAGTCTAAAACGTTAATACCAAATTTGTCGTTTTTAAGAATTCATATTTGAAATCTTAAGAAAGAATTCTTGAGGGGGGGTGGGGGTATTTCAGATTTCTAATGCTTTCTAGGTCAAAATAGGATAGTATAATTTTTTCTCCTGCATCAAAATTCAAAATTTT
>NC_046665.1:81376427-81380602 GCF_010883055.1 Belonocnema kinseyi | reverse complement strand
GGTAACAAGATGAGAATTGAAAGCAATCTGAATGTTAAATCAAAAAGCATGAAAGAGGGAGCTCTTCTTAATATTTTGACACCAAAATCATGTCGATACACCGTACCGACTGCGAGTAAAGCTACCCACGCTTTAACTTGACAGACTGTATTTGATTGGTCTTTGGTACACTCTTTTAGTATCCTAAAATGAAGGTCAAGTTTGTTAGTCAGCCATTTTGGATAAAAATTCAAATTTAAATTCACAAAACCAAAAATTACCAAAGTTCTAGCTTTTACAAAATTTCTAAAAACACGAAAATGAACATTTTAAGCTAAATAACGTAAGATATGAAAAAAAGGCGAGAGAAGAAAAATGTTGATTTTGGAATACCCTACAAGATTATCATAACAACTGGTTGAGTTTCGGTAGAAAATTCAATTGACAAGGTCTGGGTCGCTGAGGTTAGGGATATAATTTTGAAGTTAAACAACAGTCAGGCTGCTATATAGACCTCTTGTGTAACTTATAAATTGAAAAAATAAAATTGGAAATTCAGTTTTTGAATGATATACAATTATATATACAATTTCAGAGACAAACTCGAGTGCGAAGCACGAGGCACGTGATGAGAATGTGTTCGTCAAAGTCGAAGGAGCTTTAACAAAAGAGAATTCACAATCACCAAATTTCTGTTGTCGATGCTGGGACCTTTAGTTTTAAAAAGTCTGTGCCCAAGTGTGGGGAATATACAAAGACCGAGCGCGTAGCACGAAGCGCGAGACAAATATATTATCAAGCGCGAAGCGCGAGGATTAACAGTCACGCGCCCTAGGCGCGCTCAAACTTGCGAATCCCGCGCGCAACGCGCTATTAGAATGTGCCGCAAAGCGGGCAGATTTTTTTCATTAAGTAAATACTGATCATTCTCTCCAAAATGGTAAGTTCCTTTTTTCATTTCTATTGCTATTTACTTTAATTTAATATAAGAAACTTGAGAACCCGAATATAAGAATCGTTGTTCTCATCCGTCTCCTTTTTTAGTAAAATATTGTAATTACAGTAAATTAATAATCACAGAAATATTATGCATATCGTCTAATGCATATTCCAGATGTAGACCGCAGTAAGAATGGTTGGAATGTGTGAATGAGACTCTAGTTAGAAGACACATAAATGCATGGACATAAAAGAAGCTAGAGAAGTATGCCAGGACAGAAAAGTATGGCGGAAAATAGTTAATAAAAAGAGTGTCAGTAGAGTGAATGACGCCTGAAACAAAAGACCTTGCCACTAATGGACCCAAGTGGGGAACCTTACATAACGACTTTGTGAGGATGTTCACTTCGGGTGATTGCTAGAGAGATTGATCAGCAACCTGAGTCGGAGCAGTGTTATTATATTATAAATATTATAAACCTAAAATAATAACCCTCGCGTGTGTTCCAAACCAGTTTTCGTAATATTTTTTATAAATATTGAAAGAAGATAAACTTTATACATTTTTCTGGCGGCATTTTCCTACGGTACATAAAACAGCGTACGACCTTTTAATTATGCGCGTATGCGTGGATTAGGTGTGGCCTGAAAAACAAAATTTTACATGTAATAGTGATATTTTTGTTCCCATGTAGAAATTCTTACATGGCCCAAGCAGCGCCCAGGTTTGGCAAAACTAGACCCTAGTCCGATGATCTAGCCTGGGTCGATTTCGAATGAAACGCTAAATCTGGCCAAGGCTGGACTTGACCACCCAGCTTGGCCCAGGCCTGGCCCTAGTTTATAATCGATCTGCATCATCAAAATCTATATGCAATAATTTCTTGATTCACGTCCATCATATTTATTATATAATTAAAAATTTTAAACATCATTATATGAATTAACAACGTTTTGCACTTTATAATTCGACGAAAAATTTTTCTCAATTTGAGGTTAGAAGTCACGTGCAATCTTAATGTGAAAATATTATTTATGATTAATAGAAGTCCTTACTTGCAGTGTGATCGCGTAATTATTGGATAATGCCGATTGCTCGATGCCTCTCGATCCATTTCAAAATACAAGCTAGGCCCAGGTTAGGGGCCTCCATTCTGGCCCAAGTCTGGAAGCAGGAAGAAACTTGGCAATTTCTGCACGGGTTGTTGTCAGTGGTTAAAAAAAAAGAAAAATTAGGATAAATTGTTTTTTAAACCATTATATGCTAAAAGCTTTTTTACTAGCCCGATTTTTGGGGGGATGGAGCAAATTTAAAGTTATTACTGAAGGTTAAATAATATAATTTAAAATGTTCAAATTATTGAAGGTTAATTAATCCCCCATTGAAGGTTCTTAATTTAATGCAGGTGTGCAGTAAAAACAAAACTTTCCTGTTTCAATGTGTTGCCTTTGTTAACAGTTATTAAAATACGAAAATTAATCCTCACGTACATAAAAATATCTTTTATAAATATGCCCTTTCCCTTTCATAATTTTGGTTTGGTTTTAAAATTATGACATTCAACATATCGTGTCTCTCACACAAAAAAAAACAGAAGTGAATTTTTGTGGCGGATAATTTTCAAGTAGATAAAGTTGAATTTGTCCGTATCGAAACAAGTAAGATTCAATATAGTTGACATGGTAACCATTTCCCATGTGTAAAATGTAGATTAATATTTGCAATAGATTGATGAATAAAACGAGTTTAATTCTCAAAAAATGTAGGCAAATTGGTTATTGATTTGGAATTCTTAAAAGTATGAGCACCAGGGAACTTTCCTTTTAACTCTATCTATTGTTGTACGAATATTTGTTTGTGAACGCAATTTTGGCGTGCCAATGGAAGCTAGTATTTGTAAATTACTTTACACTTTACACTCTTTACTGTATCTGAAATATTCTTCTGCTACTAAGTTTATTTAAAAAAAAAAAACTTTTTTGGGCTCTCTTTTGAGAGTTTTATTTAAAATGTGCGAAGGGTTGGGGCTCCGATGAAACTTGAACCGGCTGTGAAAGCACCCTCTGCATGTTGTAATACTGCTGAACGTCGCAACCCTCTACTTGTCGTCGGATTTGCTGTGCTGCGCTTGCAAAAAGATTTCATAACTAGCCGATTCCCCCTTTACATTGTTTGGTTCCTTCGCTCTCCCTTTATCTCACGTTTGCATCCCATTTACTTTTTTAAACTATAAAAAAGGTGAGAAATTCTATCGCGGAATTTCAAAATGTTTTTAAAACTGTAATTATTCAGGCTCCAATAATGTTCTATTTGAATTGATTATGAAAATTCTATTTGATTTTTTCCTTTTGTCTTTTCTGCTTTCAATAAGAACAAAAGACAACAGAATTTAAATTTATTTCTGTGGTATTGTTGTTTTGCTTCGCAAAATATAAGCGTAGAAGCTCAGAAATAGATCCATGTACCGTCCCTATGGAGGAACACTAAACATCGATTAACATGCAAACATGCACAAGAACTTCTAGACCATTCCCAAGATAACAACAGTATGATATTATGGTATTCAACAATGACAACTTTATTGTACTATTTTTGTCTATCTTTCGTATTTCCTTAATTAAGCGAGATTGTAAATTCATAGCGCAGTACAGAATTAGGAAAAAGTTCCAACTCTGAGTGATAATCAGACTTTGAGCTGCATTTCAAATGAAATGAGGTTAAACAAGTTTAAATTTATCTTATCTTTATGCAGATAAATTTTTTTCTCAGCTTCATTTCAGGTCGAATTAGATTTTTTTTGGTCTTTGTGTTCTTTATTTTATGTCATCAACAGAGTTTAACAATAAAATTTTCCTTCAAACAGTGTTTCTTCCGATTTACGTAGTTACTTTTCGGCGTGGTTGGGAAATTTGATTTTTCTGACATTGGTCTATAAATTACTATGACTAGAAATGATTTTTTTCCTTAAGAAGCGTTTCTTTAAATTTACGTAGTTATACCCAACTAAAAATGCTTCGACTTGAGTTCGACTAGAATTGCCCCCAATCAAGACATGCTGAAGTCGAAAAGTTTCACTTGAGCATGTCTCAGTTTTAAGACGGAGCCATACTTCAATTTATGTCTTGGGGGAAAGTTTCTAGGTCTTGAAGGCATAAATTTATCTTTTAAGTCGAATTTTTATGACTCCAACACGAGCGATTTACAACCTCGAGTGTATACCTGTCCTAACAAAAAGGGTCATTCTGACTGTCATAAA
>NC_046665.1:81375263-81376327 GCF_010883055.1 Belonocnema kinseyi | reverse complement strand
CTGCTTACATTGTTTCTCAAAATTACATTCTGAAACAGCAGGATCAAAATGATTTCAACGGATTGAAATCTGGAATGAAAAAAATTCTCCATAAAAAAAATTTAAAAATGTAAAAAAATATATAAAATCCCTTTAAAAAAAAGAGAGCGGGTTAATTGAAAAAAATTTCATTTTTCTAAATTCATGTGTGTGTATATTTCGAGTTTATGTGTGTTACAATTTTCCCGAGCGTCACTTCGAAACTACGCAATATTTTTTGTCGAAAAATTTGGACTTAGAAGTACACGTGGCAACTAATGTCCCGGAACTAATCTTGTTTGTAGGCACTCAAAAAAGTTTATTTCATAAAAAATTTCCAAATTATCGGAATGACTGAGCTGAAAAACGACCCTAACCTTAAAATAATGCACATGCATACCATTTTTATTTAGCAAAATAATTTTGTTCTTGTCATTATACCTCAAAAAAGAGTCCGGGGACGTCCGTTATGATATTTTATAACATCTCCGAATTCAGTTTTAAATAATTTTAATTTTTTTGGGGAAAAAATTCGGGGGAACTGTACCCGATTGACCACTCGATGAAGTATCACATGGCCTTAACAGTAAAAAAGATCTGCTCGCTGCGTGGGCACACTCTCATCACGACTTTTGTCTTTTAATTTTTTATTTCCGTGTGGGGGGCTTCAAAATTAAAAAAAAAAAGTTTTTAATGCTATCTTTTACGATTAAAATCAAAAAGGAACTATCAAAAAATTATTCATGACAAATTAATTAATTTATACATTCTCATCAGAGAAGGTATGAGATTTGTGCAAAAATTTGACCCATCCAGTTTTTGTCAAATGTTTACGTTCTGAGACCCCCCTCAATCCGAAAAACAGTTTTTTACTAAGGTGTCTGTATGCATGCATGTATGTTATGTACGTCTGTATAAGTCTGTGCACTATAACATTTGAAAAAATTAATCTACAGTCTGTCAAGTTAAAGCGTGGGTGGCTTTACTCGCAGTCGGTAAGGTGTATCGACATGATTTTGGTGTCAAAATATTAAGAAGAGCTCCCT
>NC_046665.1:81372973-81375163 GCF_010883055.1 Belonocnema kinseyi | reverse complement strand
TAATAATATTATAAATATTGCATCTTTCTCAGATAAAACTGCAACTTTTTTGTTAAAAACTAAACTATTTCCTAGAAAATTTACTTTCTGGTTATAATTTTTATTTTTGTCTTGAAAACAGAATTAAAATCTTTTTCGATGAAAATTCAACCCTTTTCTTGGAAATTTGCCTTTTGGATTTCAAAATTCACCTGTCTTAGTAAAATTTTTCTTTTTCTTAGACATAACAGCAACTGTTTGGTTTAAACTTTAACATTCTTGTTAAAAGTCATGCTTTTTGTCTAAAAATTCGACTCCGTAGCAGAAAGTTAACTTATTATTTACAATTCTTAGTTGGGTCATAGAGAATGAACTGAAATCTTGTTTGGATAAAAATTTTACAATTTTGTTAGTGTTTTTTAATTCATCGGTTTTAAAACACATTTATCTTTCTTAAATACAAATGTAAGTTTTTGGTTGAAAATTATACAATTTTGTGGAAAAATCATCGTTTTTAATCGAAAATGCTGCTGTTCTGTTGAAAATTTAAACATTTTGTACAAAATTAAAACTTACAATTAAAACTTGTACTGAGTCGTGCTTGACAACTGCAGTCTTTATTCCCTCTAACAAAATTACGCGAGATCAACAGTTCTCGCATTAAAACTCAAAATGTAAAACTGAAAAGTCATAAAAGATTCAAAATAGTCAAATTTTGAAAAAATTAAACTTGTGCTGGGTTGTGCTCGATAAATGCAATCTTTATTCTCTCTAATAGAATTACGTAACAACAAAAGTTGTCATATTAAAACCCAAAATATAAAAATTAAAAAAAAAGAAGCAAAACACAAATTTGAACAAACAAAAATTAATAATAATTAATATTAATTAATTGATAATAATTATGTGGGCTTCGTACTTTTTTTGAGTTTTACTTTTTGAGTTTTAATATGAGAAATGTTGATCTCACGCACTTTTGTTATAGAAAATAACGACTGCAATTGCCGAGCACAACTCAGTAAAACTTTTAGTTTGACAAAATTTGACTATTTTTGGATCTTTTATGTTTTTTTGAGTTTTAAATGTTGAGGTTTAATACGAGAACTGTGGATCTCAGGTAATTTTTTTAAAGGTAATGTCTGCATTTTTCGAGCACAACTCAGTACAAGTTTTAGTTTTTCCACATTTTTAAAAATAATAAAATTTTTTGGATTTTGGTTTTTTTAAGACAGGTTTTTATCATTTTTATTTCCTGCACGAAAATGTGTATACTTCGAGCCGCCTAGCACAACCTTTCTTTTTGCTATAGTAAGAAGTTGCAGATCTAGAAAAAAACAAAACTTTTTTCAACAATTGTGCCCGTATTTTTTTATTTTTCAAAAAACCGTTTACGGCACAAATTAGAACAAATTTTATTAAATAAATTGCTCTAACTTGCGATATCTTAGCTGTTAATTAAAATTCGTTTCGAAGATTGTTATTTTCATTTTCATTTGAATGTTTCCTTTAATAAAAAATTGTAATTTCCAATACAAAAAGAAACTAATTAACAAACCACAAAAAATGTACGAAATTCACCTAAATATATGGCAAACGCTTCTCTTCTTGTAACTTCAATATTTTAAATTTTGGACTTCGATAGTTTCATAACGAGAAATGAGGAACAAAACCAGTACTTGCTAAAAGTACTCACAAAACTGGATCTGCCTGGACGAATAAAATTTGTTTAAAAAATGACAGGCCATTCTGAACAGAATTGACTACACCTCGAAAGCATTAAATATTATGTTTAATTCAAAAAATGCGATTTTAAAAACATGCTTGTAAAAATAATTGTTCAAACAAATTGCATTTTTTAAACATTTTAAGCTGGTTAAAATATTCTTTCTATATACTATAAAATCAGAAAAATAATTGTATTCTATTTTATTTTTTTAAGTTAAGGAAATGAAAAAAGTGCATGAAAATCGGTTAATATTTCCATCAATTAAGTAAATCTTAATGTGCATGCGAAATTACAAGAACTCTCAACTGGCATTGAAGATATCATCCGATTTTCATCAATAGTACTGTTTAGCACAGTACATATAGAGAAAGACGAATCACCTCGAAAATTAAAAGTCAATGTAATTTCATTATTAAAAATTTTTTAAATTCTCATTTTCTCAATATTGAATTGCTGACATTGAATTCTGATTTTCTGAACGCAAT
>NC_046665.1:81364036-81372873 GCF_010883055.1 Belonocnema kinseyi | reverse complement strand
AGCACAACATATATAAAGCGAAGTTAAATAAAGATAAATATTACAAAAATTTTATGAAATTAATTTAAATAAAACCTACGATTCCCGTCCCAATCCTGATATAGATATTTTCCTAAGCGACTTGATCCAAAGGGAATCAGAAGAAAATTGAGAAACCTAAGAAATCCTTAAACTGAAAACAGTGGAAACTCGAAGGGAACCGAGAAAAATAATGCAATATATATATACTACAGACACATCTTAGGTAAAGAAAGTTTGAAGGCTTGGACCCTTGAGCGCACATGTGTTTCCATTGTTATGGCCGGAGGAAGCAGTAGGAAGGCCTGACGGAGTGCTGCCGGAGTTTGCAGGAGAAATTCGGCAAATCGGGGTAGTGAGCTACTGCAACATCGGCGGGCAAAAAAATACCGGCCGAAGTTTGCAGTAGGTCCTGCGAAGCTCCTGCGTGCAATAGGTACTGCATCGCCGGAGTGTGCAGGAGGCCGGAGGGCAGGAAGCAGTAGGTATGCTACTGCTCGTCCCATCTCTACTCACAGACAGACAGTTGAAAAAGAATGTAAAAATCAGTAAGAATGTACAATTTAATGTTACATTTGGGACTTCAATTTTACATTTACCCATATATGATTATTTATTTATTTCAACACAATGTGAATGAATAGATTCGTCTCTGATTGCACGAACTCTAGTAGGAGACCTAATTTACAAATTTTGAGTATGCAAATTCTTCTATTAATTTTTGATTAATCTGACACAAATTGAGCAAAAAGTTGTTGTTACTCGTACAGCATAAATCGAATTCTTTTTAGTACTCTTCTTTAAAGAATTATCGTTTAATATAGCCTGCTTAGAGATTGCAATAATTTTTCTTCAATGCATGGTAGATTCTTAAATAATAATTTTCTGCAAATTTTCCAATGTCATGTTTCGCAAATCTGAACTCGTTCGCCTTGAATTTATGAAAGATGTTTGAGGGTCACTGAAGTCGCGAGTCTTGACTGGTGAATCGTCGCGTCTCGAAGATGGAGAACGCATAACTATGACGTGTCGAGCATTAGTAATAAGGCGAGCATTTTTCCATGAGGTAAGCAAGTGAGCGGAAAACCATGGTGATCACGTGGAGATTGTGGCACGTGACAGTTCAGCCTGTGCGGACGATTTACGCGACACGTCTCCTCTCCTCGTTCAGATGTGAAGAACACATATTAGTACCAGTCAACCCACGAATATCTGTGATGACAGCCTTTCATTCAAACTTACTGTCTTTATGTTTAGGGTCAAGTTGATGACACAATAGGTAATTTTCTCCCAAACTCACCACGCATTTTTCGACAGAACGAATCAACGACAGAGATTCCATTTTTTCTTTGAAAAAATTTTAAATCAAACAACTTCCTGGCAGCCTTGAAATAAACATCTAAACAGAGGTCGATTATGTATATTTCACATTTTACTTGTGTATGAACGTTCCCAATTAAACAATTGAAAATGTAGAGTTGAACATTTTAAGGGGCTTGACCAGGCTTTTAATGGACGTTTTTCAAAATTTAATAAAAAAAGATATTATAATTTTTTGATTTCAAGTTTTCTATGTATTTTTACAAGTCTAAAGCTAACAGAACACATGGATATGAAATTAAATCGGCAAAATAGGAGACGAAATTCTCGTTCATTTGACAGTTATCCCAATATCCCAATATTAATGGGTTTAAAAAAATTTCTAGTCAGAAAATAAATTCAGTAAATAAATCAATTCAGTCAGTTACATAAAAAATGTGATTTCTATCAAATGCTTTCACATCCTTAATCGCCCAATTTTTTAGAAGGCGATAGTGGGCCCTCGAGGGATGGGAGCTAGCAAACAGATTTAGAAACTGTTTTTTATCAAATATTTAATGAAATTAATATTCTAAACGGTTTGCAGGCAGCAGCTTCTCTTCAACTCAAATTCTTGGTTTTGCTTCTCCGCTCTCTCTTTGTTCCGAATTTGCTTTCCTTCTCCCGTAGTTCTCTTCCTCGTCAGAAGACGTGATTGCAACCTGCATATTTCACGAGAAGAGCCCCTTCCATGAGGAGAGTTCGGTAGCATCTATGTGGCTATACACATAACGGAGGTATTGTCCATGGTAGCTCATCACGTAACATACAACCATGCATCGAGACGTCACTATGCAGTCACCCTGCACTAAAAACTTACCTGTCTCCAACCTTCGTCAAACTAGTCTAACCTCATTCGGCGAGACTCAAGATTTACACGCTGGCACCCGGTTTCATCCCTTGCACGAGGCACTCTTTAATATCGTTTGCTATCAACCAAAGCCAGGATTGGCCGAGTTCCTACCACTCTTCGTTTCGCGAGGAAAGCACCAATATCCGAGAAGGTATAACTTTTAATAAAGTTCATACTTCCCATCATGTCCTCATTCTTTTTTTTGCCCGCGATTCACCACCTGTCCTCCTCACCAAATCCTGTTTTGGGTTTAATCAAGGACGTGGGCGAAATCTTAAACATAATCTAGTAATGATTCGCCTTCTTATATCGGATGATATTTATTTTTATATTGAAGCGTCGCCTGTAAAAACATTGCATGTTGGTTGATACCATGAGTCCAATTTTATTTTATTTTTTTTTAAATTTTAGTTCTGTTTTAAACCGTTCAGTATACCATCCTGGATTAAAATAGTAACAGCACATATTTTTACGTAGAGTTTACAGAATTTTAAAATTTTTTTATTTTTTGGCTTTAAACTTGTATCGTTCAAAGTTTCATTATTATAAAAACATTTCTGTGGCGAAATGTTGTCACAGGCTTATACTGCCCAATATGTCGAAGGCATTTTTGGTTAGAGTTGGTTTTTATTTGATCATTTTGCACGTGGCTGTACCGGTATATATCAACAGTCACGGACGCATTTTTATAATGCAATCAAGTGATCTGATGTGAGCAGTCTGCCCAGACATATTGGACAAAGCCTGGTTTTTACCCCATAATTGACGGACTGGGTTGCAGTCAAGTACACGATGGGGGGACCTACAGCTTAAGGTGGGTTCCGAACCACCAGAACCTCGGTAAAGGTACATTGAAAAATTTCTAGAGGTACCGGCTGAGGGATCGAACCCCGGACCTCTGAGGTGAAGTCCGAATGTCTAACCAACTGAGCCACCGAGGCTCAGTTATTATTATTCTTATTATATTAAAAAAAAACATTTCAATGTTGAAATGTTGTCACAGGCTTATACTGCCTAACATGTCGAAGGCATTTTTGGTTAGAGTAGGATGTTTTATTTGATCATTTTTGCACGGGACTGTCCCGGTATATATCATCAGTCACGGAAGCATTTTTATAATGCAATCAAGTGATCTGATGAGAGCAGTCTGCCCAGACATATTGGACAAAGCCTGGCTTTTACCCCATCATTGACGGACTGGATTGCAGTCAAGTACACGATGGGGGGACCTACAGCTTAAGGTGGGTTCCGAACCACCAGAACCTCGGTAAAAGTACATTGAAAAATTTCCAGAGGTACCGGCTCAGGGATCGAACCCCGGACCTCTGAGGTGAAGTCCGAGTGTCTAACCAACTGAGCCACCACAAAAAAAACATTTCAGTGTTGAAATTTTGTCACAGGCTTATACTTCCCAACATGTCGTAGGCATTTTTTAGTTAGAGATGGATTTTTATTTGATCATTTTTGCACGGGGCTGTCCCGGTATATATCATCAGTCACGGAAGCATTTTTATAATGCAATCAAGTGATCTGATGAAAGCAGTCTGCCCAGACATATTGGACAAAGCATGGTTTTACCCCATCATTGATTATTATTATTATTATTATTATTATTATTACACCATTAAGTCATTTCCCTTTCGGGGTAGGCGTGACTCACTCGGTAGGGGAAAGTAGTAGCGTGTAGAAGGGATAGAGATTTTTCAGATTGATCCAGAATTCTCGTGCTATTTAGGTAAATAACATGTTCGTTCTGCAACACTGCTCCGACCCAGGTTGCTGATCAATCTCTCTAGCAATCACCCCAAGCGAAGGACCTCACGAAGTCGTTCTGTAAGGTTCCCCACTTGGGCCCATTAGTGGCCAAGGTCTTTTGTTTCAGGCGTCATTCACTCTACTGACACTCTTTTTATTAACTATTTGCTGCCATACTTTCCTGTCCTGGCATACTTCTTCACATTCAACAAATGAAATATTACTTTTGCTACTTTTCTTATAAATAAATAACCTCATTTCGAGGTTAGGTTTCATCTTAACATTCTTAATAAATTTCCTTATTATAGTCTTCAACACGTAATTCAGGAATATTTTAAAGTATAGTATACCTACGCATTCGCATTGTGCTCACTTTTGGCATTTTTCCCACATATTTTGAACTTTTCCAAATAATAATGGAAATATTTTTGACGCTTGACACTTTACGTTGAAACTTGGGCGATTTGGAGTCAACTCACTTTAGTCCACGAAATTAATGGAGCGCCATCTACTGGCAAGCTTGGCTGTTAAGTCGGGGTCTAGACGGGGCCAAATTTAACAACCACAAAATTATTAATATATCATAATTATAACTTAATGAAAGAAGTAGGGGGAAATATAAATTAAAATACTTATTATCACGTATTCAAACAATTCCAACAATTGAAGGCACAATTGCACGGAAAAAATGATATAGCTGAGATAACAATAGTTTTGTCCTCAGAACGAGAAAGTATAGTTCTTGTACCAACACTACTGGATGGTCCTCACAACTGTACCAGTATAGGCGTAACAGCTATACTAGTATTTCTAAACGTCATATTGCTCCACGAAGGATATAAGTGTGATGACGTGACAATACGTGATATGAAAATTCTGTCGGAAGTTATGGTGCTACAAACTAAAAATTATAGGCGCTCACATTCACACACAAATTCGCGAAACGCTGTTTTTTGCCTCGAGCTAATGTCACTTCCCTTCCATTTTAATGATAGAGTCACACGTGTACGCAAAGCACTGTATTGGTCCCGCGACAAATCAGTATAGTTGTCTCACCGATACCGCATGGGTCGAGACACTATATACGCGTACATTGCTGAACTAAACTTCTGTATAGTTCGGGCGGCAATACTGTTTTTCCCGTATGCAGTAAAATCAGATGTCAATAATCATTTGCAGTTAAAAATTTCGATATTTTGACATTAAAATAGCCGTCCGCGCCGCATTATCCGCTAGTAAATATAGTATTGAAATAATACTTTTATTTTTAGATATTAATTTATTTTAACTATTAGTAACACATGAAATCCTTCGGAAAAATCAGAAGATGAATATTAACGAAGTTTCAATTCAAAAATGCATATACCGAACCATACCTCATTCGATCATAACACGCAGGTTTATGGAAAAGCGACAACGCCATATTACTCGTTTCTCCCCTAAGGGTAAATTTATACTAGTGATATTATATTCAATTCGTTGAAAATTGAGAAATTTAAGAATTCAACCCGTTTAATACATGAACGATTATAAATTCAATACATTCAAAAACAAATACACTAACCCGTGCAGAAATTGCCAAATGTTTGCCTTATTTCCGAACTGGGCCAGATCGGGCACACAATGTTGTGGTTGTTGAATTTGGCCCCGTCTAGACCCCGACTTAACAGCCAAGCTTGCCAGTAGATGGCGCTCCATTAATTTCGTGGACTAAAAGTGAGCACAAGACGAATTCGTAGGTATAGTATACTTCAAAATATTCCTGAATTACGTGTTGAAGACTATAATAAGTAAATTTATTAAGAATGTTAAGATGAAACCTAACCTCGAAATGAGTTTATTTATTTATAAGAAAAGTAGAAAAAGTAATATTTCATTTGTTGAATGTGAAAACGAATTAGATCAACAATGACGTCATAAACATATTTATTTTTACGTATTTTTAGGTGATTTGATACTTTCCACAATTAGGTTCAATATAGAAATTGAAAGCAACTTCAATTTAGAAATTAAAACCAAAAATATATTGCAAAATACTTAAATGGTTTATCATACACAAATGCTGGCTGTTATGTTGCGTCGTTTGACTTTTTCGTTTGCTCGAAAAAAAGTGTCTGACATACGCCAATTTTTTCATAGCGCGATCTGTTAGATAACCTGATATTTATATTCTCAAATTTCAGTGAAGGAGGTGATATATTCGATTTTAATATTATTTTATTTAAGAATCCCTTTTAATTAAGAATAAGAAAAATAAATTAATATGGGCCCGATCGGGGCCAGGTATGGTTATCTCTGGGCGAAGCGCTTGGGCCCCGATCGGGCATCACGTTTCATTTCGAGTCTGGCCCCACCTAGATAGCCTGATTTGGGCCAAATTCTGCCCGATCTGGCCCCGATCAGATCCAAATTGCGTTTTCTGCACGGGTAAGATTAAAATTTCGACAATTATACATTTGAAAATTCGAAAAGATTCAAGCTGTGCAATTTATACTTTAAAAATTACAATCTGTCTGGTTCAAAAATTAAATTTTTCAAAATTGTAAAGTTCTCAGCTAAAAGCCCTATTAGTTAAAGAATTATATTAGCAACATTCTAAATTAAGGAATTTTATATTTAAAATTTCTGAATGAGACAAATGAAAAACAAATTACCTCTGAAAATGCAAGAACAGAATTATTACTCCCACCGTTTAATTGTAGAAATTATTTTTTCTTTGTAGATAATACACGGTTTTTTTACTTTTTAAATTGACAAATACCGAAATTCTAACTTTAAATTTTTAGACATGCATATGTAAGGGTTGTTTTTGGGGGTATTTTCGAAATGTCATGATGCCGTTCAAGACGAGGAATGGTGAAGCGGAGGTCGAGGGGCTACTCACTGAGAAATCTGGAAATCTTAAAACTATGAATGTACATAACGTTTACATGCATGTACATAACGTTTGAAGTCCCGGGACTCAACTCATACACAACATAGGGATTATGGTCTGAATTCACCTGCACCGTCGCATAGAGGGTAACGAGATTTCTTGGAGATTGCTGGGATTACCCAGATTTCGAAAAGTTCTCCAGATCGGGACTCTCGAGGAGAAATCAGACTCGGCTAAGCTCGGCGGCGTTCGGATGGAGTCTGCCGTTAGTTCGACTCTCTGAGGCAGCGGGTGCATCACGCACGTGTAAATGTGTGAATGCTTCGTGGTGTGAATGCTCTACGCTTGGCTAAAGATATTCAAGATTTCTCAGAGTTGCTCAAAGAATTCTACTAAGATTTCCCACGCAACAATCTGAGATTTCTCAGTGACTATCCCCTCAAACGAGGCATCGCCTTGGGCTTGTCTTCGGGGCTTGAGCTTCCCCTGGCAGATGTGCATCTTTCCTTCATTGAACCAACCGCCTGAAAAGGGCGAATAAAATAAAACTCTGGTAGGATGATTTGAGAGATTTTTTAAAACTTTCCTACACAAATGACATATTACGGGGATCGCGAAGACTTGTAGATTCTAAATATTTTATTTCTTATCGTTAAATAACTTTTTTTTTTTAAATTCTTTGTTCTTTCGGCCAGATTACAGACAAAAGACCTCTACTCAGAAGGGTCAGGAAGCGTTCGCACATCTGGCAGTGAAAACTCAAGTCTCCAAGACTCCAAGACAAGGATGTTTTCCAATGATTTAAGCCAAAAAGAATTTTGATTTTTTTCTAAATTTCGTTCATATGAACGTTTGGAACCTCAGGAACAAGGGCAGAATGTTTGATAGTTATCACACGTTTATAAATTCGACAGAAATAACCGTTATTTTTCAATATAACAAATTAAAAACCTGTAATCTTTCCTCGATTTAGAAAAAAATTGAATATGTAAGTAATTACTTAAAAGTAGATATTTGGGATTTTGCATAAATAAGGAACGAATAGTTTTTTGTAAATCTAACAAGAATTTTCAGTAAATAATACAGCATATCCTGTAAATTTCACAGGATGTTCTGTAAAAGTACATAGAAACATAAGCGGTCACGATTCTGTAATATTTAGCAGTCTTTTTTCTTATATTCATTAATGCAAAAATTTTTGTTCCTTCGGTTTAGATATACATTTTTCTTTTAACAGGAATATCTCAATTTCTGAACTTTAATTTCTTTGAACGATTGAAACGCTACTGCAAGAGGGAGGGACCCATGACAAAATTAGAAAGAAAGTCGACTTCACGAAAGTAGTCAAGAAGCATCGTTTTTACATACGATGCTTCACTTGAGAATTTATAGCTTCAAAAATCCTGATAATTTTCATTAGTGAGCCCATTATTTCTAATTTGCCTTTGCACCTCAGCTAACATCACAATCTCATTGAGAAAATGAAATCTTTGCTCACAGAGAAGAGACGCACTTAATCTGCAACCCCTTTCCCAGCAATTACGTCTGAATTACATTTCCGCATTCAAACTGCATTTCATTATCGGGTCTCTGTGCACAGTTCACATTAGCTTCCTACCCTGCTTTTCCTTCCATAACAAAATTAGCACATCCGCCTAACCGATTTTGCATCGGTATTTACGCTCCCTGCTTAACGATTCGCGAGAACAGCGACTAACTCGTTCCAAGCAGAAGTTGAGGGTTAAAGGTGAAGGAGGATTGACGAGAAAAGGGGAAATGTGCCCCGACGTGAAATTAGCGGAGTGCTTCATCCCCCTTGGGAATAATGAACAAGAGTGTGAATGAGCCGCCATAGAACGTGGCTCCAACATTGTGGACTTCCATATCACATTATCAACACGAGTGTCGATTGCTCTTGTATCTTTAAACCGTCCAACTTTAGAATGATTCTATCAATAATCAATATGATAATTCCCT
>NC_046665.1:81363070-81364023 GCF_010883055.1 Belonocnema kinseyi | reverse complement strand
CCCCCCCCCCCCCAATAATATTTAAAGGCCAAAATTCTAATCTTCTAATATTTTTAATATAGAATATTTTACAAATGGAATAAAAAAATCTACATTTACATATATACATTTTTTATTTACTATATTCAGGGCTGTCAAACAATGATTTAGTTGAGAAAAGTGGCATTATTAAAACAAAAAAATTACTAATTCCTAACCCAAAAAGAGACTAAAAGTGACTAATATGTATTAATGAAGTGACTAATGTTGTTTTTTTTTTATTCTAAAGAAATTGAAAGAATTCGACTCGTAAGACTTCAAAACAATTCAAGTTAGATTTCAAAAATTCAAATGAATTGGAAAAAATCTGAAAAATTACTTTCATTTCAGTAAAATTAGACTGAATTTAGAGGAATTGAAGGAAATGAGAATTCGATAAAATTCATAAAAATTCAAG
Organism: Belonocnema kinseyi; assembly: GCF_010883055.1. NCBI lineage: Eukaryota > Metazoa > Arthropoda > Insecta > Hymenoptera > Cynipidae > Belonocnema > Belonocnema kinseyi. The sequence continues at coordinate 81,363,587 of NC_046665.1, read as the reverse complement.
TGAATTGAAAACAATTAAAAAATACGCAAAAATCCATTGAATTCAGTACGTTTGAATTTAGTTTAAAGACATTCACGGGAATTGAAAAGGATTTGACGAAATGCCTAGGAATTCAAGGTAAGTAAATTAAAAAAAAATCAAATGAATTCTTAAGAATTTCAATGAATTCTAGACAAATTATTAAGAATTAAGAGTAAATTTCAAATGATATCAAACGAATTGCAAAGAAATATTTTAAAATCTTTTCAAATCTTGGAACTCTACGAAGTCTCTCACTTCTCGTAAATAAATTCTTTTAGCTCTAATTAAATATTATAAAATCCCGTGAAATTCCAAGAAATCTGATGATATTTCCTGAAATCCTTGAGTATTTATTTAAATATCATGAATGTTTTTAAACTTTAAAACCCTTTAAAACCCCGTTAAACTACTGAAATTAATTGAAAAATCCTTGGAATATTTTAGAATACACAAAAAGATTTTAAATCTTATGAAATCTTTTTAAATTCCTTGAAAA
>NC_046665.1:81349952-81362970 GCF_010883055.1 Belonocnema kinseyi | reverse complement strand
ACCCCGTTAAACTACTGAAATTAATTGAAAAATCCTTGGAATATTTTAGAATACACAAAAAGATTTTAAATCTTATGAAATCTTTTTAAATTCCTTGAAAATGTTTAGGGCTCTTAAACATTTCATAGAAGTTTTAAAAACACCCTAAAATCTTTAAAATCATTTGGAATACCCTAAAGATATTGAAATCTTTTGAAATCTCTTAGAAGTGTTTAAGGTTCTTAAAAATTAAATGAAAATTGTATAAATACCCTAAAATATTAAAAAAATATTCAGGAAAATTCAGAAATAGGTATTGACCTAAATTCAATTGTTATTTGCCAACAAAATTCCCTAATTTACACGTTTTCCCTGACCTACGGCCACCCTGAATTAAAAATATAATTCCACTTTCTTCAGATGAGAAACCAGATGGCACGTGCAATTGTACACTGTTGCGTGTGTGTATTCAAGTAACATGTTTCAGGGAAATACCTCAGCGTTGACCGTTTTGCGACACCTGGCACGAAGCAAGGCACTCTGAAGTAAACTTTACTGATGAAGCCATTAAAAGTTAATATGAAATTAATCTTATCATGACCCAGCGCTAGTAATAAACGTTTTCCCCGCAAAACTGTTCATGGCTGTGCCAAAGAGAAAAAACTGTTAGGAAAAATAGCGCGCATGTTTTTCGTAATTATATTTCTGAAGTCAACTATGCAAGTAATTAAAACGTTATTAAAATAAGAACCTTGGATTTTATTAAAACTTCTTGAACTCCACTAAAAAAATAAAATAAAACCGTTTCAAATATGATTACAAAAAAAAGCTTTCACTTACTTTTCCTAAAACTCCAGCTCGCCGCAATTCTGCACTTCTTTTCTAAATGCATACTTTATTTATCCTCTGTTCAGTATTCGAAGTAGAACTTTTCTCTCGAAACCTGAGGAAAGATCTTGCCCCGAGCACTAGGTTCGGTGTGAACTTTTTTCAGCAAGTTTCGGAAAAAAGGAAAAAAAATCGTGGGAGCAATCGATCGTAGTGGAATGCACGAAAGCTTCGTAATATTGGATGTGGGAAGATCTCTTGGCTCTTTTTTCAAATCAAACAAGCCCACTCAATCCTCTTGGTAAAGTACAACCATCGTGAAATAGATATCAATATCATCGTCGAGTGCGCCATGTATCTGTCCAAGTGATCGAAAGTGACCTTGTATTGGCTAGTCAGATGAGTATCTCACCGGAATAGTGCTCAATGTCAATGTCGATGAAGAAGCTTAGGGGCCATTATGAGTTTGTGATGCAGAGAGAATATAATCCCGATTTTGATTGAACTTGGAGTTTGATTGAATATCGGAATCAATCTGACAGGAATATATAGAAAAAAAACTGGCCGCTACATCACGCGCTACTCGCGCAATTTGCTTCGCTCGTACGTTTGAACTTGAATTTTGTTAAAATTAGCCCTTTCAAAATTAATTGTTAAATCATTCACAGCTGTAATTTTTTTGTTTCAAATTCTCTTTCGTTAAAGCTCCTTTTTCTATAAATTTATATTTATCCGTTTTTAATGGTATTTTTACAGTCAAAACAAAAACTACGTGTCTTATCAAAAAGTAGTCTTACGAAAACTTGGAGATCTTTCCAAGATGAACAATTTCGCTACTAAAACTCTGTTCGTATCTCGTATAAATCTGATAGAAAATGGAATATTTTATTGTTGATAACACTATGCATAATTAAAATAAAAACTATTCGTTTTATAAGAAAATAGTTTTAAGAAAATGTGTAGACCTCTTTGATTTGAACAATGTTGGTAACATTTTTTCATATATTAATCACATTCTTTACGATTAAAACAAAGACCAGCCCCCTGGCTCTTCCTGCCCAGCCTATGCTTTTGAAGTGACGTGAGAGTTGACCGCAGCCACGGTGGCGCTGATTGTTCATTGGGCCGAGATTCATTCAAATGAATGGGAAAAAACGTAAAAATTCAATTTTTATATAATAAAAAAGATTTTATAAAAATTTTATTCTGCAGAACGCTAATCAAAAAAGCTTCTTATATTTTTTAAAGCAAAATTTATTATGAAAAAATATAAGTTGCTCGAGTTTTATACGAAAATTCGGTTTACTCTTTGGCGAGCAGTTCAAATAGAAGTCCTGTCATCTATATTTAAATGTTGATATTATTATCTATTGTTTTGATTAAAGGGAATAATTATATTAATATTACATGATATGATTATTTATTAATAATAATTGAACATTAAAAATACTTTCTAAAATATTGTTTTGAGTTACAAACGCAAAAAATATGAAATTATATATAGCCTAAGAACAAACTAGTATACAAATTCATTTTTCCTTGAAGTTTAATCATTGATTTGTTAATATTGCACTGCAATGGAAATATTATGATTATTATATTACTTGAATAAGATAATTTTACTAAAAAGCAAGGCTTCTCACGGTCGATGAAATGAAAAAGCTTTCATGGAAAATAAAGTACTTGAAAATGATTGTCATTTTTATCATCCTTTTTTTAAATTGTGTAGTGAAATTGAATTTATTGTTTTAGACGTGGCGTTTTAAATTTTCAGCTAAGACTTTTTGTTGCTGTTTCTGTAAAAAATGGCATAAGAAAGGCACATTTAAAAAAGTATAACAATGGTGAAACATTGATAAAAGTGCTTTATAAATCGCTAAATATATAAAGGACAGTTTATAATATGATGGTACAGAGTTTTTATTATTTTATTAATCATTTTATTTTGTATATAATATACAAAAAAATTAAGGCAAAAAAGGAAGTCGATAGAAGTTTTCAATTTTATTATGATTTTGATCTTGCAATATTGGTGTCTCAATTTTTTTATATTGGAAAAATTAATTTTTTAAGCATATATTCTAAAAAAATCATTTTTCCAATACAAAACAATGGTGAAATATTAATGTATATATATATTAACTCTCCAATATAAGGTCATCAGGGTCGAAATGCTTATGACAGATTGCACCCCCCTCTTTTAGTTTGATTTCATCGCGAAAAATCGCTATTTGCCACAGTTTTATTATTCTTTCATCCTTAGGCACAATAATGTATTTACATGTTTTAGTGCCTGACTTCTTGTAACTGTATCCACATTTGCATCCGACAATCAGACATTTCACCATTTTTTAAAACAAATTTTTGTTCACTGGATGTGAAACTCTTGTACTTTCCCGTTATTGCAAGTGAAAATACTTAATAACGTCTTTTTTTAAACTAAAAGTGTAAATATTTACATTATTACATGCATTTGCACAGCTAGTCGACCCAATGCACAGCCAGCGCCACCGTGGCCACGGTCAACATTTCCGTCATTTTCAACTCAGAGTGCCAGGGGGCTGACAAAGACTAAGAGTTTAATCAAAAAATAGTCTGAAGAAAATTTGTATATATTCTTCAGATTTACAATTTTTTTTTAGTTTTTATCGGAACTCCAATCGAATAATTTTTTGGAAAGCTATTGAGTTCATACTCGAAGACCACGAAAGACACCGAAACATACTCCGAAAACGTCGAGATTTGATGAAATCCGCGAAAGTCGATTTTTACATCAAAACCAATACCACTCGCGTAGAAAATTATCGGGGCAGGCTTGCGTCCTCTGAGGACATTGTCTAGACTACACTGTAAAAAATATTCCTTGTAATTTTACCACTTTCAGAGACGGACGTAATATTTGCTACTCCCAAAGAAGCGTTTTTACGGGGAGAAAATTAAAAACTACCTTCAGTTTGCAATTTCACTTTTAGATTATGCGATTATATAGTTCACTTTGTAAAAGTACAAATGAGATGTATATTTGTAGGTTAAAGTTTGAAATTAAATGTAAATACTTCCAGCTTCAAGAATTTAAAAAGTACCTGATATGATCTGTTCTCTATCGGTTGAATGCATAGATAGTTTTTACCTGAAACAGAAAAAAAATTATTGTAGTCAAAATAAAGAAAGCTTAATTTTCTAAGCTGAGTTGTAAAAGTTACAAATTTGTTATCTTCTTTCACATCTAGTATGTTTTTAATTTTTATGATAAAATGAAATAAAATTATCCAAACAGTTTCGCAAATGAGCTCTCTATTAACAAATTATTTCTCAACCCTTGTATAGAATGATTTACTAAGGCTTCAAATTTAGAAGTAATCGAATCTTAAAAGTTACAAAGTTAACTGTGTCCAAACTTGGAACGTTGACGACTTAACATTAAAAAGCACCGTTATATTTGAGAGTTTATATTATAATTTCTTATTTAATCATAGAGGCGCTAAAACTTCGTGGAATAGAGTATAATTTAATTCCTACATTTTGTTTTGATTTTTACTTCTTGTTTACAAAAAACATCATATTCAAAAAATTCACTGCAAATGCCGAAATTTCCAATTACTCAAATGTGAATGAAATAAAGTTTGAAGTGGCCGCATTTAGAACGATAAAACACTGACAATTTTATTCAAGTCTCAATTTAAAAAAATCAACGTTAAATTTAAATAAATATAACGTCTGAATTACGAGTATAGCTTATAATTTATAAGAGCCCAGAATTTGAACTTAAAACTTCTGTTACAAAAAAGTTATATTTTTAAAATCCAGCAAAGTAAGAAGAATCAAAATTTGGAAGGCCTTGATATAAAAGGGCTCCTTTTCTCCTTTTTGCTCTCCCTTCCCTTGGCAGGGGTTTCGCTAGATAGTAGATAGGGACGCATGTAATCAAGTAATTAGAAAGCACTTCAAATTTTACAGAACAGCAAATTTGAAAGCTACACAATTTCAAATGCAGCAAGTTTACATTTCAAACCTGCACTTCAAAATTATTCCACATATTTTCTCAAGGGGAAATTAGAGAATACATGATAAAAATTTAAGGCGACCTAAAATTGAATTGAAATTTTAATAAATAAATGTAAAATCAGAAGTCGATGCCCCTTGATGACTAGGGGTTCGACGTCGCGACGAAGTGACGGAATGGACGGGAAAATTGAAAACTTTTAACAATCGAATCCGATGGAAGATACGCCGCGAGGTAGACGCCACGGCCAATAATAAGCAGACGAGTTCTCTGGCATTAAAATAATCTGATAGTCTCATCGACAGATTCGGTGTGGCCGGAAAAGGAAGGGGAAAGGAGCAAGGGTAGGAATATAAAATTGATGTCGCATCGGTTGATGAAAAATATCGAGGGAAAGAGAAAAAATGCGGGAGCTGACGAAAAGTCCAATATATTACTTTAGTGACAGCTAACGGCTTCATTCAATCGGTTGAACGTCGAAGGAAGAAACGCAGCATATCAAAAATCTGTCCTTGATACTCACAATGTATCTTTTATCACCATAAGAAAATTATTTATGAATATGCAATTTGGTAATAATAATAATTCAAATAAGGATAAGTTACCTGCAAATTATAAATAAAAAGAAAGAAAATAGGAAATGAAACGTCCTTTTGAAAATGTTTTCTGTGATGAGAGCGAATAAAAGAATTAAAGGTGTTAAAATCGATTTGTCTCTGATTGTTATGCGTACAAGAGGGAGAATGATGAAGCAATTTATGAATAGCCTCTAAACAAAAATTGTGGAGGTGGATCACAAAAGCTTTAGATCTGTTATGTCATCGAGTCCCTATTTGCTGTAATGACGTCACGCATGTATCGATTGCGTGAGCAACATGTAGGGAAAAATATTCGATCATTCTTTTATAATGAACTTGGAATGAGTTTTACTGAAGAAACAGCAATTGATAAATGCATTTCCCAATCGAACTAAATAAATGATTAATTTACAAAGAATTCACACTTTTAAATAAATGCATTTTTATTTATTATTTGAGTATTTTGTTTTTGTCGACTATAAAACTGCTTGAGAGTTTAACTCGCTGGAAAAAAGTACGACTGCGGAAGTCGAAATTATCGTCGAGGTAAGAGACCTGTCATTAGTAAAGTCCACCCACAGATTTTTCCGATGTGCATTCATAAAAATGTTTAAGAACATCGTAAATGAATTTTCAGAGAATAACTTATTTTTAGTGTAACTACATATACGTGCACATGTAGAAATATACAGATAGTGGTGCAAAACGGCTTAAGGTGGCACTTTTCCAACCACTAAAGCTTTGTCCGTTAAGTTAAGAAGATGACAGAACTGGAGAAAACTTCTTGCTTTTCTGGAGTCTTACTTAGGTTTCTATTCACTTTTTTTCTGTAATTCTTACACCCGATCTAGTCTTCTTCAGTACTTTTTGCTTCCGAAAATCCCTGAAGTTCATTTGTTCCATCATTCGTTATTCGTTTTATTTATTATTCACTGAGATCATGTATCATGTGTATATACGTTCATTACTGACAATTTTTTCTACAGACTTATGTCCCTATGGAATGAGATATGATGTTAAAAAATAAAAGGAACTAAGAAAAATTTATAAATTTTAATTGTAATTTTTTGTGATTATGAGCTTGTAAAAACACTCTCTGTAATGTACGTATTTTCACCTCATAAATGGCCTTATCCTTAATGACATTCGTGTAGTTAAAATAATAACTAATTTGTGGTTTTGATTTAACCACCCATAAACTCCATATTTTAAGCGATGTAGCAACAAACACTACCCCTTAAATTATTATTTTTCAAACGCAAAATTAAAGAGCCTTTTAATTAGCCGATAAAAGCTTTTATGCGTTTATTTACATCGCGGGGCGAAGTATATTTTGATTATCATCTGGATATTGGGAATTAAGTATAAAGTACTAGAAATTGTATTTATTTACTGACACACACGAAGAGACTAGCTTTGATTATGTCTAGGAGATTATAGAAATCAAAGCGGTTGACTAGTTCAATTTGAGGAAAAATATGGGCCTTTTTTTAAAAGGAGAATTTCTTCTTTAAAAAATACCATCAAGCATACTCGCGTGAATAATACTGATGCATGTGCACTTTAAAAAACACATATATTTTTTACATTGACGAAACGGAATAAGAAAACGATGTGCGTGGGTACGCACACTTTCACTAAAATTGTTTCAAATATTGTAAATACTATGACTTAAATCGAAAACTGTGATTTAAACTTCTGAAAAATTACAGCGATAAATTGTGCCCGTGCAGAAATCGCCCGATTTCGAACTTAACACCGATCTGGCCCCAATCGGTAGGTATCTGTGGCCCACACTTTGGCCAGACTGGGCCAGACCGGTTTCCTCTTGAAACGCCATCTCCATGCGCTCAGAGAACTAGTGCTGCTTATTATTTTCTGACAGTGCAGTGAAATTCGAATATTACTCGGGTATAATATATATTATATCAATTATGTATTGAAAATTTTTAAGGTGAACACGCCACGACTTTAGACGCATTGAGTCCCAGCCAGTATATGACGAAACCTGAGTGAGCAAAATGAATGTAAGTAATTACGCTCTGCGGTTCATTGAAATCTAACCTAAAATAATTTAATAATAAATCAAATTGCCTTTTTTCAATAAATATAAATGAAATGATTTTATAGATAGCAATTTAAGTGTGTCGGAAGTTAATATTTTTCAACCCATCCAATTTATGAATTTGGAAATTTAATCACTGAGAAATCACTTTCCTGCTGACATCAACTTTTTAAGTAACACTAATTTTGGAATCAACTAGTAGAATGAGAACACCAATTGAGCAGTGCTCCCAACGAGAGCTCCTCACTCAACTTCGCATGCGTCGAACTCAGGTCCGTTAAGCTGACAGGACCACATTGCAAAAATGAACAGAAAACCTATAAGGAATTTAGGGCTTATTTAGGGCTAATTTAATGCCCCATTGCTAAATTTAATCCTCTTTATTTAAACAAAAAAACCGGTGGTAATGCTAGCTTAACGTTAAGATAGCAGGACCACCCAGAGAAAAAAACAACTCACGCATTATTTCTTTCCACAATAATTTAGGGCTCATTTAGAGCTCACTTAATGTCCTCTGCCAAATTTCATGGCACGCATTTTTTTCTTAAAAACCTGTGGTTCTGCCATCTTAACGTTAAGCTATCAGGACCACGAAGATAAAAAAAAAGAATTAGGCAGTATTTCTTTCCACAATAATTTAGGGCTCATTTAGGGCTCACTTAATGTCCTATTGCCAAATTTTTAGGTACGCATTTAAAAAAAAAATTGTGGTTCTGCTATCTTAACGTTAAGCTAGCAGCACCACACAGAGAAAAAACTACTTAGGCATTATTTCTTTCCACAATAATTTAGGGCTCATTTAGGGCTCACTTAATGTCCTATTGCTAAATTTGAAGGTATGCATTTTTTTTAAAAAACCTGTGGTTCTGCTATCTTAACGTTAAGCTAGCATGAACACACAGAGAAAAAAACGACTTAGGCTTTATTTCTTTCCACAATAATTCAGGGCTAATTTAGGGCTCACTTAATGCCCTATTGACAAATTTAATGCTGCGCAATTTTTCGAAAAAACCTGTGGTCATGCTATCTTAACGTTAAGCCAGCAGGACCACACAGAGAAAAAGAGGACTAAGGCATTATTTCTTTCCATAATAATTTAGTGTTCATTTAGGGCTCACTTCATGTCCTCTTGCCAAATTTGATGGTACGCATTTTTTGCTTAAAAACCTGTCGTCATGCTATCTTGACGTTAAGCTAGCAAGACCACAGTTTTTAAAAAAATGCGAACCATCAAATTTGGCGATTGGACATTGAGTGAGCCCTAAATTATTGTGGAAAGAAATAATGCCTAAGTCGTGTTTTCTCTATGTGGTCCTGCTATCTTAACGTTAAGATGGCAGAACCACAGGATTTTAAGAAAAAAAATGCGTGCCATCAAATTTGGCAAGAGGACATTAAGTGCGCCCTAAATGAGCCCTAAATTATTGTGGAAAGAAATAATGCATAAGTCGTTTTTTTCTCTCTGTGGTCCTGCTGGCTTAACGTTAAGATAGCATGACCACAGGTTTTTTCGAAAAATTGCGAAGCATTAAATTTCACAATAGGGCATTAAATGAGCCCTAAATTATTGTAGAAAGAAATAAAGTCTAAGTCGTTTTTTTCTCTGTGTGGTCCTGTTAGCTTAACGTTAAGATAGCAGAACCACAGGTTTTTTTAAAAAAATGCGTACCTTCAAATTTGGCAATAGGACATTAAGTGAGCCCTAAATGAGCCCTAAATTATCGTGGAAAGAAATAATGCCTAAGTCGTTTTTTTCTCTTTGTGGTCCTGCTAGCTTAACGTTAAGATAGCAGAACCACAGGGTTTTAAAAAAAAACGCGTACCTTTAAATTTGGTAATAGGACATTAATTGAGCCCTAGATGAGCCCTAAAGTATTGTGGAAAGAATAATGCCTAAGTCGTTTTTTTCTCTGTGTGGTCCTGCTGCCTTAACGTTAAGATAGCATGACCACAGGTTTTTTCGAAAAATTGCGAAGCATTAAATTTCACAATAGGGCATTAAATGAGCCCTAAATTATTGTGGAAAGAAATAAAGCCTAAGTCGTTTTTTCTCTGTGTGGTCCTGCTAGCTTAACGTTAAGATAGCAGAACCACAGGTTTTTTTAAAAAAATGCGTACCTTCAAATTTGGCAATAGGACATTAAGTGAGTCCTAAATGAGCCCTAAATTATCGTGGAAAGAAATAATGCCTAAGTCGGTTTTTTCTCTTTGTGGTCCTGCTAGCTTAACGTTAAGATAGCAGAACCACAGGGTTTTTAAAACAAATGTGTACTTTTAAATTTGGTAATAGGAAATTAATTGAGCCCTAAATGAGCCCTAAATTATTGTGGAAAGAAATAATGCCTAAGTCGGTTTTTTCTCTTTGTGGTCCTGCTAGCTTAACGTTAAAATAGTATGGCCACAGGTTTTTCTCGAAAAATTGGGGAGCATTGAATTTGACAATAGGGCATTAAGTGAGCCCTAAATGAGCCCTAAATTATCGTGGAAAGAAATAATGCCTGAGTCGTTTTTTTTTCTTTGTGTGGTCCTGCTATCTTGACGTTAAGATAGCATGACCACAGGTTTTTTTGAAAAATTGCGGAGCATTAAATTTGACAATAGGGCATTAGGTGGGCCCTAAATGAGCCCTAAATTATTGTGGAAAGAAATAATGCCTAAGTCGGTTTTTTCTCTTTGTGGTCCTGCTAGCTTAACGTTAAAATAGCATGGCCACAGGTTTTTTCGAAAAATTGGGGAGCATTGAATTTGACAATAGGGCATTAAGTGAGCCCTAAATGAGCCCTAAATTATTGTGGAAAGAAATAATGCCTGAGTCGTTTTTTTCTTTGTGTGGTCCTGCTATCTTAACGTTAAGATAGCATGACCACAGGTTTTTTTGAAAAATTGCGGAGCATTAAATTTGACAATAGGGCATTAGGTGGGCCCTAAATGAGCCCTAAATTATTGTGGAAAGAAATAATGCCTAAGTCGTTCCTTTGTCTGTTTGGTCCTGCTAGCTTAACGTTAAGCTAGCATGACCACCGGTTTTTTTGTTTCAATAAAGAGCATTAAATTTGGCAATGGGGCATTAAATTAGCCCTAAATGAGCCATAAATTCCCTGTAGGTTTTCAGTTCATTTTTGCAATGTGGTCCTGCCAGCTTAATGAACCTGTCGAACTCAGCATCTCATTAGTTGCTATTCGCGCGCAGTTTAAAATGCTAAACAATACTATTTTTTTTGCTATAAATAATAGCATATCAACTTATAAAAATTTCCATTAGATCGAAATTAATGAATCCCCATAAAAATAAAGATTAATTTAATGCATATTCTGTACATAATAACTTAAATAACAGAAAATTTAGTAAATTCTGTTAAAGAACAGAATATTGAATTTGTTTACAGAAAAATGTGAATAAATCGTGTAAATTATAGGTCATTTTCCAATCATTTTCAATTTTTAACGGACAACTGAAGTTTTGTTGGATTGTACTTTTTTTCATTAAAAACCAACCTTTTTCTTGTGACTTTTAGCATCTACAATAATCTTACGTTTATTAAATGTATAATTAAACATTTTTTCTGAAAAATGTTGTTTACGTATCCGTATATTACTTTAATTTTAACTTCAAATGCTAATGCCCTTATATATTAATTTTTTTCAGCTGTTACTTGTACTATATATGAAGCTACGGAGGCGCTAAGCAATATTGAAACCTTTTTTGTAATTTTCAAAGAATGAGGTGTTCGTCGAAAGGAGAGGACCATTCATTAGTTTTGAATTTCATTCGCGAAATTTTAAAACGTATTATAGTGAGACTGATAGGTTACCGATTGGGCACCGACCGGGTACCGATCGGGAGTCCGGACCTGGGCGTGTGTTTCATCCGCGATCTGGGCTCGACCTGGCCCCGATTGGGGCCAGATAGAAATTTCGGCACGGGTAACTGAATTTTTTTCGATTTGATTTTAAAGAAGGTTCTCAAAACACCTACGGCTTTGACGATTACATTCTCATTATGAAACTCGCGCTTCGCGCTCGATAATTTGTGCCCACTTGAAAACCCTCAAGACAATTTGTAAATCTTGTTAAAATCAACTAAAAATAACGTTTTAAACTTATGGTTCTCTCAAAAAATCAAAATTGCATAATTTTTGAAAATGATCCAACTTTTGGAAATTTTTCTAATTAAAAAATTTCATGATAATAGTATCGAAAAACATATATTTTACATCTATTAGAAATTTATATTGATATTTCTGAACCTATTAAAAAAATTTTTTCCTTTTTCAGAAAATTTTCAAAATGTTGAAAAGCATATAACTTTCTGAAGTTTTATCAAATTTAAAAATGTTATTAGGATAATTTGCAATTCTTTTTGACGCGTATCAGAAAACATCGAAATTAAAAATTGTATCTGGATAATTCGCAAGTCTTCGACCGATCTGTAAGAAACTTTTAACAAAAAATTTTTAATTAGAAATATTTTTTTCAAATTTGGAAAATGTTCTAAATTTTTTTATTTTGGTTGGAAATATCTACTCAACGAACTTAGCCTTCATTTTGGGAACCTTAAGAAGTGCATCCAAGGTTGACTTGACTGGACAAATCCTTCAAAAGTTAGCGTGGCTACGACATTCAGGAAACCATATTTAATGGAAAAGTAATTGAAAAAGTGATGAACTCACAGGCAATTGCTAGTTGTGTGAACGCAGTATTTGCCTTCGGCTCTTCGCACTTGCCTACATTTTCTAAGCTTCGAGCTTTAGCCTCCAGCTCATGCTGCAAATGTCACACTTATCGACAATAGCCTGAGCACACTTTTATCGCAAATAGATACTATTTCATCCCTAGAACTATTAAATTACCACACACGTACACACACACGCGCGCGCGCAGAGAGAGAGACGCAGGGGGAGGGAATAGATACCAAATACAATTCAAACTATTCTAGCCAAATTTTTCGATTAGCACACAATTTGAAAAATTATAGCTGATCCAACATTTTAGACAATTTTTTTCAAGTTTCAGAAAATGTTGTCAATGTCTGCGATACTTGACAAAAATACTTGCAAATTATCCAAATGACATTTTTAATTTGGATGAAAATTAAGTCCGCATTGGATAATTAAGTAATTAATTCCGCATTGGATACACTTCTGAAGGTCTCCAAAATAAAGGCTAAGTTCGTTAATTAGGAATTTCGAACCAAAATTAAAAAATTGAGTGAATTTTCCAAATTTTGAAATTTTTGTTGTTTAAATTTTAGAAATTTTTGTCAAATTTCTTATAGATGGATAAGAGACTTGCAAATTATCCAAATACAATGTTTAATTTTGATGAAAATTAGAATATAGTTTTAAATTATTTTAGTCGAATTTTTCGATACGCCCACATTTTTAAAAATTAGAGCCTGTATAATGTAACAGTAGAGCGCGAAGCGCGATTCTGGCAATGAGAATGTAATCGTCAAGGCCGTAGGTGCTTTGAGAACCTTCTTTAATGTCAAATTAAAAAAAAAAGTTTCAGCTTTACTTCATGATTGTAGTTTATGAGGGGTTTGAATTACAGTATTTGATATAA
>NC_046665.1:81316128-81349852 GCF_010883055.1 Belonocnema kinseyi | reverse complement strand
CTTCAAAAAAGGGAAAAGGATTAAACAACCACAACAGGATACTCTTAGGATCAGGAAAAATAAAATGTGAACATTATTTTGCAATATCTGAAGGAATTTGATATAATAGTTTTTAACATAAAATTTAGAAAATGTCGCAAGGTGGTCTGTGCATAAATATGGAGGGTAATGTAAAGACCGAGCGCGGAGCGCGAGGTAAATACATTATCGAGCGCGGAGCGCGAGATAAATATATTATCAAGCGTGAAGCGCGAGAATGAACAGCCACGCGCCCCAGGCGCGCTCAAACCAGCGCGCTATGATAATGTTTTTGTTTACTTTTGACAATCTGGACTAATAGAGAATGACAAATAGGAAGCTACAAGAATTAATCTATTGTCATTTTGAAACGGATTTAGAAAATAATTTAAACAAAAAAGTGTACTCTTGGATACTTGAAACTGCTTGAGGCTTTTTTTCGATCACCGCGGTTAAGGAGAAGTTGCATCGGTTGTATTCGGATGGGAAGAGTTGTACTAAGATGAGCTGTATTTAGCACCTCTTAAGCTACCTTCACTCTCGCATTAATTATAAAATAAAAAAAATTCTAAAGAAATGCTGATATGCTATTCCTGAACTCGGAGCATTCTGGAAGAAGTCGATGAAATAAGGTTTTTCCTTACCAATAATAATAATTTCTATTCTATTTCTATTATCTATATCTAGTGAGTCACGCTTACCCTGAAAGGAAAATGGCTTAATGGTACAATAAATATAGATTCGAACATCAAATTTTTAATAAACAGACATTAAAATTCAATATAAGTAATGCGGCAGAACAATTTAGCTCCCATTAATGTCCGATTTTAGTGGGAAATTATTTTAAAATAAAATGCTAATAGCAATACTAGAAATGAATCATTCACACTGTAAAAAAATTCAAGGAGAAGAGTTTTCCATTCGATTGAAATATTATTTTGTTTTTTCGGGACTATGTTAGTAGCAATTTAACTAAGAGGGAAAACAGCAACAGGGCAGTGACTATGATCTCTGATTTAGAGAACTTGGAAGTTTCATAACTCATTTGCAATTCTTAGAAATAATCTTGTGAAAGAAACCCCAAACTGGGTTAGTTACGCCGCAATGAGGAAAAGTGGAATGAAAGAAGAAGAAATGGAAAGGCATTGTTCGGATTAAACTTTCATTACAGAGATTATCAATTTCAACTTTCAGCAAACTATGAGCATTGAATGGACCTTCATTACGTACGACAAAGAACCTCGTCGACAGTTGATGAAGAAGTGTAAGGAAAAATATGTAGTCAACGAGGAAGCGATGACCCGTCGAGAATGAGTGATAAAAAAGGTTAAGCCACGTATAAAGCTGTCCGGAAGGCACGCCCAACTTGACCCGAGTCTCTCTCTCTTTCCTGACCTGCCGACGTTACCACTATGAATAAATCTGGAATACTGAATCTTTCTTTCCATTTAGCCTTATGATTCGCTACATTACTGTATAACCGAAAACAATCTAACTAAACGGAAGAAATGAGGGTTTGGATAAGCGGATATTCTCCTCCGCATAAGTAGTAAAAATGAAATAGAGTCCAGAGCCAAAACACGAGATTAGTTTGTGTGACAACATGGGCAACAAGATTCTGTCCATTTAATTCTGGCTGTGGTAGGTTCCCTCTAGGTTCTAGACTGCAAGTCTGACAGGGCTTTTATATGAATTTAGGGGTTTGGGTAAAGACCTGAGCCCGGTATATATATTGTAAGGAGTATTAGACCTCGCAAAATACTGCCTCCTGAAATAGCCGAGATATCGCACCCTCGAGATAACACCTTAAGATCACTGATATGCGGGCTTCATGGATTTTTTAAGGAGGATTTAGTGTTTGTCAGAAAATTATGGGATAACTTGATACAAATGGCTTTTTATGGGCTCAATTTAAGCTAATAAGTTATATTAGATTGAGTTTAGATTATTTTTTCATTTCAATTTTAGTGTCGTTCCACCAATTCCATCCTTTTGTATCATAATGATCATCTTTGATAGGGAATTGAAAGTTGAGTCCCACCGCTGTCACCTGCAATTTATGGAACCTATGATCAGATTTATTCCTTTAACACCAGATGCATTAAATGTAGAAAAATGGCAGCAGCAAATTGAAGATAAGACTCCTGACAATCACTATTCTAGCAAAATCTTATTACTTTCACGAGTATATCAGTGGAATTTCATATCTTTATTATTATGACAGCTATTAGACGAGACTTAAGCAAACACCCCGTATAAAGCGAGTCTTCATAGTGACACCCTTGAATATCTATATTTTCCCCTGATGGACCCTCTATCGGCTTTGCTTTGCCACTGGCGATAACGTTTAGATGGCAATATATCTTTGTCTCTTTTTGCTTCTCTATAGTTTCATTACTCCTTTTTCTGTTGAACCAAGTTTCTTCTCCTTTTTTATCTCTTTCCAGGTTTTGGATCTGTTTACAAGACCAGCTTCCGTGTTACACCTTCCACGTGTACATCCGTCATGAACCGCCTGCTGATAGCCCTCGGGCAAGGAAATATCCTCAAACAAAATCGGCGTCTTCCGCATTTTCGACTGCTTTTTCTTTTTCTCTCGAGATGCAGGAAGATTCTATTTCAGGAGTTACGCGAGCGTTACGGACGATTTACGATGTGATTGACATCGGCATTGGGCAAGGTCGCGTGAATCGTTGAAATTTAAGAGTCTTGGCTTAAAATAGTCTCTTGTGATAGGAGATAAAGTACGGAGTAAACATTTATGGAAAACGAAAGCTATTTCTAATTTATCCATTCAGGGTGGTCTTCCAAGAACTCAGAAAAAAATTCCTATGATTTCTCGGTTTTCAAACACTTTTCCTGACCACTAACATTATTTAATTTTCAAAAATTCACAATTTAAGAACTTTTAAGTAAAACGTTGAATATCAAAATGAGAAACTTTTCGAATGAAAAACACTTTTTTTATTATTACACCATTAAGAAACATCCCATTTGAACAATTCCATTTCGGACAATTAAAATTCGACAAATTCAAAAAGAAGCAGTAAAAAATATTTAAATTATCAATTTTTAATTCCCATTAAAAGTTGCACAAACTTAAGTTTCTTTAATTTGAAATTGTTTAATTTTCGAAAATTCAATCGCAGTCTGTAAATAATCAATTTTGAATATCAGGAATTTACAAACGTTGAAGTATTTAAAGGCTTTCATTTCTGATCCCGCATAACTTTGAACGATTTACATTTGAAATCAAACCATTTTGAATATTCGAATATAAAATTATTCAACACTTTCAATTCAAAGGTCTTCTATTTCCAAAGATTTAAATTTTGAATTAGTCAATACTGATCTCTCTAAACTTAAAATTGTGCAACTATTGAGACATTCAATTTGAACTAAATACGCAGGTTATTCAAACTCTAATATTTTTAATATTAAAAGATAGGAACTTAAAATGGCAATACTAAGGTTTTCAGTTCGGAACTGCCAAATTAAAAATATTTTTATCTGGAAGGATTTCAATTATATTTAACTATATTAAGCGTTGCAATTAAAAGCTTGAAAGTGACTCGTTGGCAAGATAGAAATAAGAACTCAAAATTGTGAAGTTTCCGATTTTCAAACATTAAAAAATTTACAGGTTGTTACAAAAAAAAATCAATTGTCTTTCAACATTTTCAGAAAAATAGTCACAATTTGGTTAATTTTGAGGTTTTTAAAAGAATTTTACGCCTGCTTTACAAAAAAAGGATGTGTCAGAAGTTCTGAAACTTCAAATATACGAAATTTTATATTGGTGACTTTGTAAACTTGAAAAAACGTTCGGAACTTCAGGTACATATTCTAAGTTATCTGCTTTAAAAAATGTAAATGATCAGAACTTTGTCAACAACTTTTTTATTAAACAGATAGAATTAGTGTCGTCTCCTTTCCTTTAAAAAACAATATATTTCATGGGCGACTGATTCTACGACACTAATATGAACCAATAATTGATTTACAATGGACACGGATTCACAAGATTTAAAAAATTAAAATTACAAATAAAATTTTATTATTACAGTTGTAAGAAGGTAAAAGAGGCGACTAATTTTCAAAATAAATGAGAACGGTAAAAAATATCAAAATAAGTGAAAAAGGCTAATAGCTTACAACCTGCGGCGTCTGCGTATGACGTTTAGTTATATTCAAAGTGCATCAATAGTTTTTTTACTAATACTAAGAACTAACGAAATTCCCGGTAAAAAACTAAATTCTCTGACATTCACATTTTCCCAATGCATGGGGCCATCCTAAGCATTGTATTTTAACACTTCTAAGGTCGAAATCTTCTTCATTCAATATTCTGTTAACAATCAAATTCTTCCTTCTCAATTTGAACTATTTCTTGCTATCAGCACATCAGTCATCTCCTTCTATTACCCAGATACCGTTTCCATTACTAGAAAACCAAGAGAAGGAGGAATTTCTCTACTCGCAGCAACTTCCGTTGAGAGTATAATCCCCGAAGACGAATACGGGTTTTTCGGCCCACAACCGACGAGTATCGATGATAACAAGAAATATTTGGTCTCGCCTCAGCGCATCGTTGCGGATAAGTGAATTTATTTCTCCCAATAAAAACGATCATGGTTCGCCATTATCGAATTAAAAACGACGCTGCAATGGAAAACCTTGAGACCTAAGAAGAGCTTACACTCCTCTGCTAACAAAAATCCAATTGGTTGTCTATTTCTTGTCTTTCATGGGCTCTTATAATACGCAAGATATATCGCAGTCGTCGAGAAGAACAGCGTTAGTTCTGGAGCAACAATTGATTTTCCTCGCTCTTCTTAAGCTCCACATTACTTATGTATATTGCTCAGGATTTCACGTTCGCGTCCATGGACACACGTTCGCAAAGATCAGTAGCTGAACCTGATACACTTGATTAATATCCATTTCGTAGATTGGTCATACTTTTTACTCAATTCTTCGCTTTTTTTCAAGCTTCTTCAGAATGGCTGATTTATCAACAACTTGGATTCACCAAGACAAAGATCAAGAAGATAAGTAGAAATTATTAACGTACCGAGGATTCTGATCTCGAAAATGGCTCGAATAATAGAGATGTCTCTAAATTCCAACCATAAAATAAAAGAAAGCAACTGCAATGAAAAAACGCAGTGTACTCTTTACCCCAATTTGCAACTCAAAACTAAACCGCATTTGGCATGCTTTGAAGATTGCCTCTTAATACATAGTAAAATCTTTTCAAATTTGAATGAACTCTTAGAAATCAGTAAACCCACTTTCCAATGCAATGTGATTTCCGATAAGGACTCACGAGTCAGAGAGTGAGGAGATCCATCATTTCAGTATAAATATGCGTCTTATTTTCGGCTAGGAGAGTCCTTCATTTACGGTCATCTTAATCTTATACTAACTTTGCAGTATAAATATCCTCTTAATTTCAGGTCTTTTATTATTTTATCTGCGTACGGTTATAAGGAAACCAAAATCAAGCTTTCCATTTTAGGCTGTTTTTTATTTACAATTTTTTTCGACCCCTACTAAAAAAATCCTCGTTTTAAACTAAGCACATTTATTTTGTTTCTTCCATTATTTTGAGGGCGTTTGCAGAGAACGTTGTACACAATATACACTCGTTTCCTGTTCCTGGCCTAAAGTTTTTTTAAATTTTCAATAGAAGTTTTGTACGGTTATCGAAGAAATAAAAAGGACTCCGTGGCGTCGAGACTTGATGTGGCAGTCTGCGGACCAAAGGAAAATCGATTTGGTCTGGGTCCGTGCGGGGCACTCGCGAAATTGTTCAATTGCGCGTGAATTGAAGCATCACGCTCTGTCGACGCTAACAGACGAAGTTCATAATGTTCAACCTTGCACTAAACTTGTAGATCTCGTTGTCCATTCGAATGCGCCTGTTCTTCCGACGTGCATATTAATCGTCGCTCCCTTCGCCCCGACTTAATTAATTAGGCCGAAGGCCACGTTCACGTTCACACGTGTACGCCTCGATGTAAAAAAAAATATTATCAATTCATTACATTTTAAAGTCTCAAATTATTTCTAGGTGTCCAACTTCAATAACTCACAAATAAAAAAAGGCATGAAATACAAAATTCGCATTTTCATAATCACATGCCGATGTGTCCAAATGAAAATGTTCTGAATCGGAAAAACAAATTAAAATGTACTTTTAAGAGTTCGCCAACCGAATTAGCACCCTTTCATTTTGTCCCAAGGAGTTAATACTTTTTTATTTGGTCTTGTTGAGATGGAACTTTTTTATTTGAACACATCGATTTTTATTTATAATATTAAGAAAAAAAATTACTTTTAAATACTAGAATGTTTCACACAATTTTAAAGGTTTATGCAAATTTAAAGCCCAAAGATAAAAAACATTTCAAATGGATTAACGACCTCTAAAACGATTTTTTTTTTTTTAAGTAGAAATATTTGCAGATGTAATTTTTTATTTCTTTCATAAAATGTCAACTGGCCAATTTGCTCTCCCCTTTCCACTCCTGTATCGATTTTGCTCGTCATTTTATCGCTTTCATTGAATTCAATTTCTAACAACAACAAGAAAAGAAATAATATTAGGCTCAGAATTAAATCGGTAGGGATCTTTTTCCAGGGTTTCAAACAGAAAGGCCGTGTGAGATGTGTTCGTACCCAGGCAAAATTAGTTTCGCTCTGCAGGAACCCCAGCGATAGGTCACGGCATGTGTCTACAAATGAGGCGAATTCCGCTCATCGGCTTAGCCTTAGCATAAATCGAAATCTGATTTATGTTCAACGCACAATCAATCGCATCCCTTTTATTAAAGGCAAATAATGATAAGTGAGATATTTTTAATAAAATTGACCAACTTTTTTTAAGCGTTAGTCAACCCTAATTAAATCTTGGAAAATACAGGAAAAAACTGCCGTCTAAAGTATGATTACTTCATTTTAAGTACAGTATCTGAGTACACATTCAATTTTCACGTTTCACTACTTCGTAAATCTATTGACAATCGACATCATTAATGGCTTTTCCATAATTATGGGTCGATGAAGTGCGTGGGAATTAAAATCTATTAACAGCTGCAGGCTTGGCTGTGGGAATTTTTTAATGCGAAATACTTGCGACTGATTCATCGGCCTTTCCGTAAATTACGCATTGTTGCGAAAGTCGGTGGTACAGCAGCCAACAAATTGAAAAGAATCTTTTATTGAAAGAATCTGCTCAATTTATTCGCATTTGTTATCGCCAGAAAAGGAAAAACGAATCATATAGTGAGTTTATGCGCAATCGTAAAATACAATGTTTGCGCCTGTATCCACCGTTTGTAAGTAGCCAAAGAAGAGATAATAAAAGTTGAATAAAAATGTGTAGTCAGCATTAAAAAATTCGGTACAGTAGACAACAGTTATTTATTGTTAACTAAGGCTTCAAGTAAATTCAGATTTAGCTACACCAACCTAATATATTGTTATTTGTGGAAGTTAATAATTAATCAATTGTTTAATAAATATAACAGTTTTTGAAAGGCAGATGTGATTGCCTCACACGAGAGTAAGACTTGAATATTATTCTAGTGGCATGGAACTTCTGATTCCAGTTGTATAACCTCATATCATTAATCTGATATTTGGTATTCTAAGATCTAAGGATATGTGAGCGCATTTCAAATTGCCGAACTGGATTTTAAGTTTTGTCGTATAAAACATGATTTTTTCTTCTAATTTAGCTTCTATTTTAAGAACATCCGGAATATATCAATATCCGCTAAAAAAATAGGCTTGTTGTTCGGGTAACATGAGATTTGGCCCGCAGAGGATAATGAGAGGGCAGCAGGACTGAAGGACATTACGTATGCACGCTCTACGTTCTGCCTGATTTGATGGCCCTTTCGTGACTGCCGCCTGATTGTTATCTTTCCCTAGATTTCAATAATGTTCTTCCGGGTACATGTCGATTGGAGAATTAATATGATTTTTATACAAATGTTAGGATTATTCACGAATTTTCATATGAAAGAGTAAAAGTACACATGAGTAGAATTACTATAAGAATATGCACATATATTTACTGAGATAACTGTTATTATTTGAAAGTAATGTGGTTAAGGAACTTGTGTATATAATTTACCGCCTTAGTAATTTTTCTGAGCGTACGCATAAATGATTTTCCAAAAGGTATGTTTTGAAAGAACGAAAGAAACCCAAAATATTGAAATAATAGAGAAAAGGAAGAGCTTTACATTTAATATACACATAAAAGTTTATGTTTATGGCCATGTTTATGGAAAACCATAAGGAGTTATGCAACATTTTTAGTAAATGAATTAATGCAGTTTAATAAAAAAAGTTTTATGACGCAGAACGTGTCTTTATCTAGACTTGGTCTCTACATTTTTGCCGGTTTTTTTGTGCCGTAGATAGAAGGAGTGCCGTATATGTACGTACGTAGACAGTAGTTATTTCTCGTCAGTCACGTTTCCTGAAGCAGACGGACGGTATATCCGGTTGATAATTTTCAGTACCGCGTACGAATTACGTGCAGAAACGAGTTGTCTTTGACCTGCCGCTTCTACAAGATGCCACATACTTATTGCAACCAAGTTACAAATTGCTTTTCACGCGATTCACCATAGCACAAGCTACAGAGAAAAATCTATCATTGTTCTAACCGCACTTCAAACAGCTTCAAGATTATAACTAGGAAGATCATTTTATTTCTCCTTTCGGATTTTTTGATTTTCATTTTGTCTACAAAAGGAACATCACAATATGTCTCGGCGCTATAAAATTGAACGAGAAAAAATGATTTAACAAAAGATTGCATAAAAGCAAAGAAGACATTAATTCCGAGACCGCAGAAGCAAACGTGCCTTGAAACATTTATAAAATATGACTCACTTTAGTCTCTTGCGCAGAAACGCTCTTCTTTTAAAGAATATTTTCGTTCGCAGTTCACAACATTTTAGTACAAGTCGTTAATACTCCTGTACGTTTGTAGGTTATGTTTATATACTTTTTGGGAGTTCTTTGTATGTATCTTGATTTTTAAAGCTAAATAAAGACTAGGCAGAGGTAACGTTGGATCATAGTAAAACAAGAGATTACGGTCGAAGACTTTTCTGTACCATGTCGTAGTATATATGTCACAGAACAAACTACAATACCGTTCAAAAGTTTAAGTCCGCCTCTTTTTTGATGATTGTTTAAGTTCTTTTAATTTTAAATATGTCAAAGCTAAAATTTTTTCTCTTCAAAAGATTAAATGCTCTAAAAATTGTGTAGAAAATGAGCCCAGGATGAAGCCTATTTGTCTATTTTTCAAACAGATATTGCAAGAACAGTGTGTATTTCAATGTTTTCTTATAGTTTCAATAACTTCCTTAATAATCAATATTTTTAATGTTCTTGGGCTCATTTTGAAGCTATTTTTCCACAGTATCATAAAAGCTTATGATTATAAAATTTGAAAATTGCCTGATCGAATTGCAAAGGAATTGAAGTTGTAACAACAAAGTTCGAAAAATTTGAAAACATCTTATTTGTACGCAAATCAGAATAAAAATTAAATAAATAAATATTTTGAGGAAATTTCATAGAAACTTCATGATTATATGTTTCATCTATTCTACAAAAATATTTTGGTTACTGCAAAGAATATTGCAATTTTTACAACTTTTTCTTTACAGCTTCAAGTCCTTGCAATTTGATTATGCAATTTTCATGATCTATAATCATAAGCTGATATGATACTGGGAAAAATAGCTTCAAAATAAGATAATGAACATTAAAAAATATTGAATATTACGGAAATTATTGAAAATTTAAGGAAACATTGAAATATACACTATTATTGCAACATCTATTTGAAAAATAGACAAATAGTCTTCATCCTGGGCTCATTTTCTACAGAATTTGTATAGCATTTAATCCTTTAAAGAGAAAAAATTTTAGCTTTGACATAATTAAAATTAAAAGAACTTAATCAATCATCAAAAAAGAGGTAGATTTAAACTTTTGAACGGTAGTGTATGTCATATATATGACAATATATCAAAAGATGCTCGAGGTTTGAAAAAAGATTACCGAAAATCAAATTTTTCTGATCCAACGTTATCCCAGACGAGGCTTCAAATGACAAGAGATATTTTAATAGGAAAACTAGTATATCCAATATGTTAAAAAAACGGTACACAACACTATATACATATTTAAAGTACAATCTATGAATATAAACTAAACAGTCAGTATGAGATTGTTTCAACCATCTACGTTGAAACAAAACTGATGTCTTTACTCGCGTCTTTTCATCCACTTTTTATTTAAGAGATGGTTTTTATATAAGAACACCCTTACGAATGTATCTTTACTCAAAACTTGATAAATATTTTATACGTAAATTATGTCTATAAAATGCGGAATTATGTATGAACTTTACGGCATTATCTGCATATTTCGGTAGGCCAGCGAGTTATGGATACCAATAACCACAAAAATGTAGCTGCACTCTTTATACTTCGCAAACGTGTTGATACACTTGTCTCCTGAATTGAGAACTTTTCCGCTGAGAGGTTTAACACTGAGGAATATAAAACGTTTATGGCGTGAGTACATGCTGCTACTTTACTGTTTTTAG
This sequence comes from Belonocnema kinseyi, assembly GCF_010883055.1. Classification (NCBI taxonomy): domain Eukaryota; kingdom Metazoa; phylum Arthropoda; class Insecta; order Hymenoptera; family Cynipidae; genus Belonocnema; species Belonocnema kinseyi. Next base: position 81,339,183 of record NC_046665.1, on the reverse strand, counting down.
ATGCCTTTAAGTACATGTGGTGTACATGTGGAGCATTCATTATGCATAGAAATTTAGAATAGTGAGTAGTGCCACTTCAAATATTTGAGTTCATTGCTCTCTTTTGCAATAAACTTTGCATAAGACTTGCTTAAATCATAGATTGCAAAATAGGTAGACTACCAATTATAGAGAAAACTGCACTTTTCCTTCATGTTGATACTCAGAAGTTACATCAATCTCAAATAGACTAAAGAGAAACACAAGAAGGAAAGCTGATGCTTTTTTGGAATAAACGCCACTCCAGAATCAGAGAAATTAAGCCGCTCTTTTGTCTCCAGTCAACTGCACCTAGAATTCGTGTTCCAGAGGAGCCTAAAAAGATTCTTTCATCAGAATCTGGGAACTTCAGTTCATTATGTGAAGTTGCTTTTAAGCAACACTGCATACTATCGTTTCTACCGTGAATTAAAGAGCAAAGAAAGAAATAGAGGACAAAACGTTCCCACATCTTTTGCTTTACGAACGAAACCATCATATTGGCAAGTAAATCCTCTTGCTTAATTCAGCTCACAAACAGAAACCATTCTTCTAACATTGTATAGGATTTCGGTTAAAATAGGGGTAGCATAGCTTTTATGTTAAGATTACTGAATTTTGTGCAGAACTTACAGAATTATCAGTAACTTAATACATTTACTGTAAATTAAAAAAACAAGTATCCGTAAGGGACCCCATAACAATTGTACAGTAAATGGATTTTTATAAATTATAAAAAAATTCTAAGCGTGCAAACAGAAAAATGGCGTTCCTTAATGAACAAATCACAAAAGATCTGATTAAAATATCAGGGTAGGAAATGAATTGAAAATAAGTTCAAGATGCGTTTACTTAATAGGATATTTCTCTGAATTTATTTCCCATAGCTTTTTTTCCTTATTATACTATCTATGACTTAGGGATGATTAAACTAGCCTGCAATAAATTATAAAGCCAATCATGATGAAAGACGCTTCCTGTATATGTTTTTGTTTCAAGTGATTTTATGGATCAATGTATTCATAAAAAAATCTCTGATGTGACTTATCGGGTATAAAATATCGATTTCCTTTTGTTGATAATCAAGGGATGATTAAACAGCCCTTTACAAACATTCAAAGGCATATCCTTTTCATCTACATTTTCTTTACTTACTATAATATGAATTTCTATCCTAATATCTTAATCAGAATACCTTGTGTGATTTTAGTTACTAAGAAGTAAGTAAACATATCCTGTATTTATTTTGAAGTCATTATCTGCCCTGATATTTTGTTCAGAACATCTTTTGTATTTTTGTTCATTAAGAAATGCAACTTTCGTAATTTCAATATTTAAGGGATGTTAAAACGTCCTTTAAAATGAATTCAAGTACATATTCTTGCTATGCACGCTTCTTCTACTTTTTTGAAAGTCATTCCATACCGTAGCAGCAGAATAAAAAATCTAGTGATTGTAGTTACTAAGAAATTATGATTTCCATACCCGGATGTTTAAGGTATGAAAGAACCCACAAAATATTTAGTATGCCGATAAAATTGTTAATTGTTCGAGTTCGTGGGTATGAACCTTATATTTCGGTAAGCGTGATCATCCAAAAGTGAAACTTTTGCCAAATCTATCAAAGAGGTTTTAAGAGAAAAAACATTTCACTAAAATAAGCATTTTTCTATTAAAATAGATGTAAAAATTAAAACTTTAACAAGTGTTTGTCTAAAAACTGCCATTTTCTTTCCTTTATCTTCCGAATTTTATGCTCTGCAGGTTCAAAAATACAAAAAAATAGATTTAAAATTTGTAACTAAAGCCCATTTACCAGTCATTTGGTGCGGGGTCTTTTATAAAATTACTGAAAAGTCTGAGAACTCTTCAGTAAACTCGGTAAGCTTATACAGGAAACCCATGGTGTCCCTATTTGAGTTGAAAATCCTGCAACTTTAGCAGGCTCATTTTTCTCTGTGCACCATCTTTGAGAAGATAACATGCAAAACCGGTTACTCTTGTCTTGGATTTACTTTGGTTTGGGTTAAGTTAAAATCAGAAGGGTTTCGAGTTTTCCCTTTATAAAAAAGGCCAAAGGCTGTGCATTATATGTATAAGTAACTAGCGAAACTTCTCCTAAGTGCTGGCAAAGCTTGGAAAATTATTCGGTTGAGGTACAACGACTGTTATAACATCTAAAGTGGAGAATATATGCGCTGGGTTAAGGTTGGGTTACACAACCTGGCACGGCATAGGCCATCGACTGCCGTTACTGACGCTATAAACGGGAAAGAGTCGGAATACTCGCATTTAGAGTATAATAAGACTGACTCTGTTTTCTTGAAGATCTGTGTGATAAAAGTCATTGTGTTTGTAAATTTTGCAATTAATGTGTGAGAAAATATTGAATCAATGGAACATCAATTTTTCTGCTTTAAAGGTCATGTTTCACTATCCTCTAAGAATCTAAGATATATAGACTCCACTATTAAAGACATATATTCACTGTAGCGTTATTGGCTTAACAGTTTTTATTATTAGCGGCAGTGAACAAATTTTAAATACCATAGAATTAACTAAAAAGAGCCTTTAAAATTTGCTTATCAAGTCTATGACCTTGAACGTATAGCAGCAATGAAAAAATGAGAAAATAAAGTCTCGGTTTTGCCTGAGTGTTTGCATCCAAAGAACAAGTCTCGGGTTTTTTATTTTTGAATTATAGCTTTTGTGTGCACATCGGATCACCACTCTGACGTGTCTTGGGCGCCAGATAAGGAAAACGAACGCTACACGGTACTTTGGTTTCGTACTTTCTCTATCATTATTCTTACATAAGTTCTATGCTTGACCTATCCCGCTCACAGTCTCGACAAGTCTACAATACTTCACACGTACTCGGATAGAGATGCAACATTGCATAAAATGAAAGTGCACGGAAAATGCCATGAGATATTTGAAAACTTTATCCATATCCTTTAACGATCTAATAATCCTTAAGAATTGAAATTGCGCCCTTGGTGATGGGACTTTTTGCAAAGAAATATGGAATATATTTCTATATTCAACATTCAAAAAAGGGTCTACAAATTTATGTTAAAAAAGTCCTTGATGATCGGTCTAGTAAAAATTTTTTGTATGATTATTTAATTATTTTTATGAAAGCGTTTTAGAAGAGGATGTCGAACATAGCACTGGTGATCTGAATAGAAATCTGGGTCAGAAGAAAAATAATTGTTTTTAATTTTAGTAATTGTACCCGGAAACGAAGGCAAAGAAAGCAATAATGTTACTGGATTATAATTTTTCGTGGCGAGAGGATCGTACTTTCACTTTATTCTTTCTCTTTGCAGATGTGGTGTCACCCACGCAAATTGACGAATTCAAAAAGTCACTTTCTCGGCTGTGTCGTAAGGAGAATAAAAACAAGAAAAGGAGAGTAAGAAATAAAAGATATACCGTTTTTCGTAACGCGAGCCCTGGGAACTTCTGATCATCTTGTTTCTCTCAAGACGATTTATGCGCGTGCCACAATTATACTGGAGCTAATGTATCTATTATTTTTCTAATTAGTTCTTCTTTCAGCTAATATATCAGCAGTCAGCAGGGATTGTATTTCATTATTTTTTTCTTTATTATATGAAATAATTAATATCGTATCACTATATTTTGGTAGACGTTAGGATTGGCCGCAAATTTCTATAAAAAATCATATAACGTTTATTACAACGTTTACGACAATGCTCGAAATAATGAAGAGTCCACGAATTATGCCATATATATATATATATATATATATATATACACTCCCTTAAGCTATTTTCTTTTCGCGATTGGCTTGACTCACTCGATGACGAAGGGAGTAACGTGAGGTAGGAGGTATACATTCTTTAGATTAATCTAGGATTCTCGTGTTATTTATTTAAATAAAACGTTTGTTCTACAATACTGCTCCGACCCAAGTTGCTAATATATCTCTCTAACAATCGTCCCACGTGAAGAGTCTCATTAGGTCTTCATGTAAGGTTTCCCACTCGGGCCCATGAGTATTCAATGTCTTTCGTTTCAGGCGTCATTCACTCGACTGACACTCTTTTTAGAAACTGTTTGTCGTCAAACTTTTCTGTGCTGGCATACTTCTTTAACTTCCTTCACGTTCATGAATTTTGTGATGTAAGCTCTCGTATTTCTGTGGCTTCTTATGTTTTTTCGAATCAGGGTCTCATTCACACATTCTAACCATTCTTTCCGCGGTCTACCTCTGGGCACGCTGCCATTTACTTTACCTTGATACACTTGTTTCGTTAGTTGTTTCTTTGTTTAACCATAACGAAGTTGTTCGAAAAGCTTATATGCGCAAATTGAATTGTATCATAAAATATTGCTGTCTTCTATGACTTTGATTGTGTGTTTATTAATAGTAATTTAAACACCCTGCGCTTGTCTGTTTACATAGCATTCCATGCATCTCGCCACGGTCGAGAAGCAGTCTTTAAGGCCCTTGAGTTGTAAATCATCATGTTGGCACAAGAAAAGCTCTATGTACTTGTTAACGTACCGTTCCGATAGAGAGAGATTTTGAAAGGCATAACTAACTTAAATAGAATCACACTTCCATATTCCTCTACCAAACTTCTGCCTATTGACATAGAAATTTGTGATTATCTCTATAATACTCTGTCTATCTAATTATAAAAATCAAATTTCGATATTTTATTCTATCTGAAATTTTCAATGTTTCATAACTGCGTTTCAATTTTTCATATACTGCGTTCCAGTGAGGGGATTAACGTTTTATTGAGAGAATTCTTGGTACAGAAAACATCCAATTTTAGACCAAATTTATGCGACTAATCCCCAAACTGAAACGCAGTATATGAAACATTGATACGTAGTTATGAAATGGGTCTCTCACCGTATAATAGGTTTTATGTACTTTGAGGATGTCGAATTTGGAAAGATCTGAATATTTAATGATCACGACTGTAATTACGTTACATTCTAAGAGTTTGAAAAATGAATGTTGTATCATTTTTTAAATTTCCTTTTTTTGAAGGTCCAATTCCAAAAGTTTAAATTAGAACTCAGAACTTCGAATAAAAATTTTTTAATTTTTTTATTCATGCTTACTTCCAAATAAAAATTTCCGATGTTAAAATCCAAAAATATTTATCTCATAACTCAGGAATATTTCTAGGTAATCCATTCAAATTTTTTCAAATTTATAGATATGCATATTTTAATTATGTAATTTTCAGTTAGGCTCTCAAAAAATTTAAACATCTAATGAATTTTCAGGTTTCCAATTTGAATACTTGTGCGTCATTGTGAGATTTTAAAAATTGCTCAATTTTATACTTTTTTAGTTGAACGTTGATTGTCTTCATTAAAAAATTTTCTTTATCCTATTTTACTACAATTATCTGTAAAATCAGCAGAAAAACGAGTGGTGTCAACATTTTTGGAATTTTTAATTTGAAATCTTACAGTTTTAAAGTTAGAATTTATAAAGCAATACTCTTTTCACTATTGTTTCAGCTCCGTTTTCCATTTTCCGTTTCTCTATTTACTTTTTTAAGAAGAGCCAATCGTCCTCATTACGCGAAATCTCTTTCTCATAATGTTTTTCAGTGACTTTTCTCATCACAAATTTAAAACTCATTTCAGGTTAAATCGGATTTTCGAAGCACCGTGTAGGTAGAAGGAAGCCAGAACCAGACAAGGGAAGAAGAAACAGAAGTTATTTCACGTTCGTCTTCGACATCGTTCTGGGCACTTTGCGGTGTACCGATCCTACCTTGTGCAACAGTGCGTTTCCCACGAAAAAATACGTGATATCCAAGCTGCGAAAGGTGCTACGTGATATTTGTAACGGTCATTTGTTACGGGTTCTCGAAAGCAATTTTTTCTAGCAAAGATCAACGGTTCACTAAACAGCTGATCAGTCAAGTACTGTAGATCGAGTGTCAGCTACAATCTTGCTAATTTAATTGAGAAAAATGTAGGTGAACTTTAGAAAAAGGCGGAGTCTACGTTCACCGAAATTCGATAAGAGTAGAACAAATATTTTTGGTTAATCTGAACACACTATATGTACTTCGTTAAAAAAAAGGGTTTAATATTTTTTCTGCAGAAGAATCTAAACACTCAAAAATGCAATCAATTGTGTTTGCTCAAGGAATGTCCTTCTCAGTCCAACTGAAAGTAATAAATAAATACGAAACAGAATGAATTCTGGGGATCTCCGTTAGAAATAACGTATTGCATTGAGAGTTGAAAAACCCGGGCGATCCTAAATCTTCTTCAACAACTGCAATGGGGTATGCGTGGGTGGAACATGAATGTGTTTCTTTTCTATACTTACTAGTAAGATATCAGCATAGAAAAGAAACATAGGAGGATTTCGGTAGTCGTAAGATAAAAAGATATATGAAAAAGAATGCTCGGGTCCAAGTTCGATGAAGATATATCTATGCGGGGTAAAAACTAATAATAACTCATTCGAAATTCGTATACCGGCTGCATTCTATCACACATTACTTGAAACCCTGAGCTTGTTCTTGCCACACATACATCCCATTCCCCGAGCTTCTTGCGAGCTGAAGCGGAACATTAATTTGACCTAATTACCTACAATTATCGTTTCCAAGTGAAAAGGGGAAAAGGTTTGAGACAGTCTCGACCTTTAGCAGACAATCTTCCGAGCAAAGCGAAATATAAGTGCGAAATAAGGTAATAATTAACTTACATTTTTTATTATTCAATAGAAATGAAAAAGGTTCAGATTATAAAGATACATCAAATAAGCTGATAGTTAAAAAGAATGTAAGATTCATTAAAAGTTAGAATTATGTAAGTTTAAGATATTTTTGCGTACAAACTATGTTCATTTTCCGTGGTCTTTAAGTTTTATGAATAGTTTAGCCTTTCTATGAAAATAAGCGTTTTATTGCTGAAGAGTAAACACAAATTTTATTATTGATGTAGGTTTTTAACCATAAAGATCAACAAATAGAAAAATAAAAGGATTTGGCACTAAAAATCAAACGTCGAAACTTCGAAAATGAGTAAATTTATTATTAAAAATAAGAAGCGAACATTAGTAATTAAGATGAACAATATAAAAAAATGGTATTGTTAAAATAATATTGTTAAAATACGTCTATAAAAAACAAGGTTAGGGGACGTGCATAATTGAATCTTTTTGTTGGCTGGGTCTCAAAAATATTTCTCACGTACGATTGTTTCAATGTGTGAGTCACCAAAAACCAAAAGTAAAAAACTTGAATGTAAATTGCTGTTTCTCAGCGCGAGCTACATTATTTACTATGGTGGAGCGAAAAAACAAATATTTTCATATAGGCTTTGAAGGGCTGAAGGAGGTCAAAAGTTGTCACTGTCCTCCTATAAGAAGCTGCCGAAAGATTTTTTTTGATCCACCAAGATCTTAATACGGTCGAACGTGACATTACGAGCCAGGTGACCTCGAATTTTGGCAAAACTTCAAAAAATCCACATATTTATGTGAAAATGGTGAGTCGGGATTTTTTGGGACAGCTGATTATGAAACTGGAATAAAATTTTTTTAATTTTAGCATGGCGGCCCCAAGATAGAGACAACAATGTAAAAATTTCGACGAATTTGGCTACAAATAGTTACTCGGTTGTTTTTTTTTTTTTTTTTTGAGTCGCTGATTACGAATCTGGTGTCAGAATTCAAAAATTCAAAATGGCGGACCCAATAAGCCGAAAAACGATTTTTGACGGATTTGGCTGAAAATAGTTACTCGATAGTTTTCGTGGTCTCTGATTAAGAATTTGTCAATATTAAAAAAAATTTTTGATGTCAGACTCAAAATATACATAAAATTCAACATTTTAAGTCCAGAATTCATCAATTTCAAATCGAATTTTTTTATATTATTTTTCAATTCATCTACATTTGATTAATTGTGATATAATACGAAACAAGTATATCGAGGTAAGGTAAATGGTATAACGTGCCCAAAGGCAAACCGAGGTAAAGAGTGGTAGGAATGTGTGAATGCGACCTTAATTTAAAAAAAATAAAAAAGCCATAGAAACACAAGAGCTTCTATGAGGAAATCCATGGACTTAATGAAAGCTAAAGAGGTATGCTAAAACATAAAAGTGCGAGGCCAAATAGTTTATAAAAAATGCACGGTCAAAGGTGCCAATGGAGTGACGCCTGAATGAAAAGACCCAGGACACTAATGGGTCCGTGTGGAGAGCTTTACATTATGAGTTTGTGAAGTTCTTCGTCTGGGCTGCTTGCTAGAGAGATTGATCAGCGACCTGAGTCAGATTAGTTTTCCGGAACGAACGCGTTATTTAATTAACTAACAAGAGAATTCTAGATTGATCTAAAATTCTATAACTCCACTCCCACTCTCCCTTATACTGCCTTGTACAATTCCCTTAGTCACTTTTCTTACATAAACTGCCTGATCTATTGCTAAAACCGAGTCATTCACGATTATCCCTATGTCTTTATAGTATAATAATAATAATAATAATAATAATATGGGCAAATTAGATAGATCAATTCAATATAATTCTCAGCTTGTTAGGAAAGATCCTAATCAAATTTCTATCTAATAAATTAAAAACCTAGCAATCTGAAATTGATTTCGATCAGTTTCCATCACGATAATGTTTCACCTTCCATATAAGTATTCGAAAGAAAATGAAAGATTTCTCGCAATTAAGTTAACGGACAAGCCCGGTGGCTAAAGTAGATGTAAAGTTAATTGATAATTAGAAAATTAATATTTCCATATAATCAAGCAGCTTCAAATCTGAAGGAACATTGTAGCGTGAGATTGTGAAATACTAGTAAAGAGGTACTGAGTGACGAATAATGTGAACAAGGAAATTATTCATGCTGCAAAACGCATTAGTGTGGAGTGATGATCCTCTCGTTAATGTTTAAACCGTTAATCAAAGAGAGTTACTTAAGCGCAAAGACTATAATTAAATTCAGGAAGAAAGGAACTGTATCATCAAGACTTGTCTAAAATACACTGACACATGGGAAATTTTCGCTTATAATTCACATCATAAGGTAGCTCGAGTTTAACTCTCGTACTCCTCAAGTTTGAAGTCCCCGGTACAATTATTTCCACTTTTTGCAAAGGACAACAATTAGGTTTCGCGATGTCGAGAATTTTTCCCATGTGTCACTGGGTTACTGTGTTCCGTCTCCGTCTTTTTCTGTAAGATCCGGTACCAGAATCAAGATACTGCCGAGGAAAAGGCAAGAAAAATTGGCTGAAGGAAGGCATTTTATTTCTAAACTGGTGGATCACAATCTGTAGAGAAATCGGTTGATTAAGAGTTATGAGAAAATCCTATTATTTCGTGGCGGTGTTTATTAATAGTGCTTTCTCTTAAGAATGAAGAGATCAAAATCAATTCAGTACCATTGTTCTTTTGTGGAATTCTGATTCTTTGAATTATTAGGATGACTATAATGAGAGAAGAGAGTGCTTTCATGAAGGTTTTCATCAAGTGTTTCAATCATTAAAACGAGTTTGAGGATTTAATGAAAGTTTCGAACAAAATTTGTTAATGTTCGTCTCTGTCCACCACAACTGTGGGTGAAGCCAGGTGCGTATGTCATTTTTTGGAGTTATAATGTCTAGAAATAGGGCTAAGCTAGTTACATCGAGAAGACCGTCCATGCAAACATGCAAAGTATTTATTTAGTTTTATTTTATCTGTAAGGTATTTTAAAAACAATAAAAAAAGTTATATATGATCGTACTAATAATTTGTTTCTACGAACAACAAATTTCAGTTTGAACAAAGTGTAGTAAATTTAAATAATATTTCAATGAAAGACTTTTTCACATTTCTTTCAGTTTTAATCGCATAAAACGAAATTAGAACTTAAAATTATCAAAAAAAGCTCACCTTAGCTGCTCCACACGGTTGATGATTCACCTTCCATGCTCCCTAACTCCTAAAACGTTTTCTGAAACAGATTAAGAAAATACAATTAAAATATATACTTTCATTTTTTATACACAATTGTCCAAATGGACAAATGTAAGTGCTTAGAGCTTCTTGTTCCGATAACACTCGAGCGGGGATTTTTAAATTTATCTTTACAGGAAAATAACCTTTAGGCCCCAATCCAGAAATTTCAGAAAAAATATATGAGACTTTAATACAATTACGTGAAACTTGAGTTCAATTTGTATGAAACGTTATACAATTTTTATTTAAGGATATCAAGCACATTAAATTAGCCAAAAGCAATTTGTGCCTGCAAAAATAAAAAGATTCGAAAATAATAGTGGAAATTTCTTTTTTTTAAATGAAGAAGGTCCAAGTTTTTCGGACAAGCCTTGTTGTTTAAAAAAGCTGTGAACGCATAGCAATAACATCTTACGTCGACCCCAATAATATGTATCTCTTATTTTCTTGGACTAAAAATAAAATTCAAGGCTGGTGGATATTTCGACATGATCAGCTCGACACTGCCTTGAGAAAACGTTAGATACGTAAAGTGGCACGTACCAAAGTAAAAGCACAAACTTAATCTGAATGCAAATTACTTCCCCTAGATAGGTGTATATTTGGTGTGAGGATCTTTACTGACACCGGAAAAGGAGAGCGAGAGAGAGAGCAGTGAAATAAAAAGATATTTGTCTTGAGGAATTTTCCAATACTAGGTCAGAAGGCCATGCTTTACATTTTCTTAGATTTATTTGTTAGATTAAGAAAGAACATATCCACTTTTCTTAATGGAGGTTGCATTCTTTCTTATTTCACGAAGAATTTAGGTTACTCAGAATGTTTCTATATAATAAAAGCAGCTTTACAAATCGTCTTGGAGATATTATGTCTCGCAAAAACACAGATAATTTATATCTTTCTACGTTAATATTTCTGAAAATATGTGGAAAGATAATACTAATATAAATAATATAATAAATTATGTATTTAAATCTATGTTTAAATGTTGATTTTAATTTAAGACGATACTGCATGATGATTTTCAAAAATAATAAAATGATATAGGTACAAAGTCACGGGGGGTATAAACAAATTTTCCTAGAGAGCTATAAATCATAAAAGCAAGCTCAACTAATAAGAGAGAATCTACTTCATGACCGAATCCTCTTTAACAGTCCTCGATGGTACTAAATTTTCACTTGCTCACGTAATATATAGCAAAACTTGAAAATATTTGATGTCTTCAATAAAAGTTAGAGGAATCAAAATATAGTCTAACAATTTTTAACTTATTGAACTTTAAAAGGAAAAATATGCAATATTAAAAATTACCAATATATCGGTACAAATAGCCCCTTATCTAGGTTCCGCTATTCGTACCAAAATTTTGGTACACGTATAGACATACCTTATGAATACGACTTCTTTCGATGTTATTAATATTGAAATTTCTTTCGAAAAAGCTGGAAGGATACGTCGAACCTGACTTTTTTTTGAATAGTCGTAGAAAGGGTACACGCAACTTACTCGGTGAGTAAGAGAGCAATGTAAGATTTTAAGATTAATCTAGAATTCTAATCTTATTTATTTAACCAACAAGTTCATTCTACAACACTGCTCCGACCCAGGTTGCTGATCAATCTGTCTAGCAATAACCTCAAGTGAAGCGCCTCACAAAGTTGTCATGTGAGGTTCCCCACTCCGGCCTATTAGTATCCAAGGTTTTGTTTCAGGCGGCATTCACTCTCCTGACACCCTTTTTATTAACTATTTGTCGCCATACTTTTCTGTCCTGCCAACTTTTCTAACTTCCTGCACGTCCATGTATTTTTGCATTCAAGCTATCGTGTTTCTGTGGCTTCTTATGTCTCTTCTAATTGGGGTCTTATTCACACAATCTCACCATTCTTTCTGCAGTCTACTTCTGGACACACTGCCATTTACTTTACCTTGATACACTTGTTTCGTTAGTCGTTCATCTTTTATTCTCTAAACATGTCCGAACCATATTAACCAATTTATTTCCCAAGTAACAATTCGTGTCCCTTTTGCACCAAATTCTTTAAAGATTATCTCGTGACTCATTTTGTGCGTCAGTGTTTTCCCGCATTTTTATGCGCAGGAATTTCATGTCAATCGCGTTTATTTTATTATAATTATTTCCTTGATAGATTCATGTCCAGCAACGGTATATCACTGTCAGTACAAATATAGAATTATGGATTGGCATTTTAGCTTTACTTGATATATTTTTAATTTTGATAATGGGCTCTGTTCTACCGATAATCATCTTACCCTCGTTTATGTGCATATCTAACTCATCTATCTTTCCATCACTAGTGAATAGGCTACCAAGATATATGTAGTTATCAACTTCTTCTATTCTCTCATTATTTCGGACAATGTTGAATATTGTTTTCTCTCTCTTTCCTTCAAACGCCATAATTTTTGTTGTATTTAAATTAATTTTAAGGTCATGCTCTCCATGCTTGTAATCAGTTTGTTCAACATTCTTTGCAAGACTTCGATTGATTCTGCCATAATAATCTCATCATCTACGATCGCTACATTTTTTGAATTGTATAATTAATCAAAATTCAGATGATAATTGGTTTCAATATCAAATTTCTTCGACTGTAAAGATTTTGCCATTTATTTCAAATTATTGAACATTATTGAAGGATAAAATTCAAAATTATTTCAATTTCAAACTTTATTAATATGAAAATAAATATTTTATTAAGATTTAATCTGAAATATTAAACTATTTTAGTTGACAATTACCTCTGCAGTCAATGCGAAAAATTGCAATATTTCGACATTAAACTTTTATTGTATACATTTTAAATGAATTAAATTTATATTTATTTGCTTCAAATTTGTTGGATTTTTAAAGTTTTAAATTGAAAACTAACTTGAAATCCACCGTGAAAAGATTATTTTTGCAATTAAAAGCACTATTCTTAAACCGTTTTAAATCTGTATTACATTAAATAGACCTACGAGTATTTTATTAGAGAAATCATATTATGAGCATGAAGACATGAGAATCATAACTGGCGGATAAGAAGAAGTTAGTTTTTCCTTTCACCAAACACAGCATTTTGTCTTACTCTACAAAAGTTCATTTTTTCTACATCCTGTTGCAAACATTGACCTTGCAAACATATAATTAGGTAGAAATATTATGTTTTTTATATTATTACTTCCAATTTGAGTTTATACAATTGAAAGTCAATCAAAATTAGTATTTAATTTGTTTAATTGTAAATAATTTAATTATAAACGTTTCAAATTTAAAACTGTCCAATTTTAAATATTTCATAAACGACTGAAATGATTTATTCTTAGATTTTAAACTGAAAAGATGAAACATTGTTTTATTTGTACCTGCCGAGGTAGCTGCAACCAATGTGAGAAAATTAAATAAGTATGGGGGGAAATCAGAAAAGTGACTACAAAATTACCAATCTTTAATTTCCAAAGAATTAGAAAAGTTTGCAGAAAAGTCAGAAAATTATGCGTTGTGGATACAATGACCTATGCTCTACAACTCTATGACAAACTTTTCTTGAAACTGATTGACGTCACCGATATACTCTGGTCATTTACATCTAAAAAGGATGTCGAATTGAATTGTAATTTGCGCATGTATCTGGTGTCAAAATAACTCATCTCAATAGATAATAGAAAACTCTTTTTTCATAAAATAATTTTAAAACAAATTATTTCAATTTAGTTTCCTTAAATGAATGAAATATTCCATTTGGGGCTAATACCAGTTTAACCACAAATTAAATAGTAATTAAATAATTAGCTGAAAATGGAATATTTCATTTAATAGAAAACTTGTGCTTTTAAAAATAGACGTTGAAGTAGTTTTTCAGCTTCAGAATGACTCACGTATTTCTTGATCTCGCAAATTAAAAAGAAGACTTCGCATATGAAAAAGAGATCGAAAAAGGGGAAATAATAAACTTGCAAGTCTTGAAATTGGTCTAGACTCGGGGTGTAAGCATTTTTGAATTGGTAATTTGAGGATTAGCATTTCTCATTCGAGCGAAGCACAAAACATTTCGCTTTGAACTCGAATTTAACACTAGACGTCGCTTTCGATCGCGTGCGATATTTGCATCGAACGTTTTGCCAGAAAGAGCAATCCGGTTTAGTTTGTGAAGCAGGAAAACAAACAACAATGGTTTCGATTCAGAATTCAAAGTTCCCGCGTTCAGCATTTTGGAGGGTTAGAACGGCATTTTCATCCATTAAATGCACACCAGTCAAAATTAAACGACGTCCTACCTAAGACTGCATATTTTCCACCAGCCGTGTTGCTGGTCCCCAACTAATGCAATTAAAGGGCTTTTCATGAGAAGTTGAAGGCACAAAAAGCTGGGAAGTTTAATTAGCCCAATTAAAAAGCTCACGACCAGTAAGTTTATCCGATACCTCCAAGAAATTTGTTTTAATTGGAAAACATCTTTTCCGTTTAAAATAATCCGCGGAGCGAAGTCAAGTGAAATCGTTAGCAGATTTACTCGCGAAATTGATATATGGATGGACAAGGATATGAACTTTACATTTAATTAATGCTGACAACTTTGTCCATTCAGGTGATTTAATTTGTATTTGTGCACATTAATTGTAAATTGGATTTTTATTGTAAAGGGGTGAATGACTTTAACAATAAAATTTCTGAGATGAATAAAAAGAAACAAAAACATCACCCCTCGATTACTTCCTCCCGTAAACTCATTTCAGTAAATAAAACAAAACTTCGAACTTTTCTTTCCCATTTTCGTGTTCTCACTCCTAGATATATTTAACTCGTGTTTCTCGCAAAAAATCAACCCTTATATCGAAGTACTTTTATTGTTATAAATATAAAACAAGAACCTTTCGACTTTAAATAAAGTCTGCCTACTTTAGATTTAGGTACTGAGAACCTGACTGTACTTCGTGGTGATCACTTGATTATTACTATCGCTTTTGAATTTAATTCGTTCGCTCCAAAGTGAATTGTAAAAGCGTCTGCGGACACACTGCTCTGCAGGTTTTTTCCTCCGTAATGTTCCTGGCAATTTTTTAGAGGGTCGAAAACCCATATTTTTTGCCAATTTTTAGTGTCTGTAAAAAATTAACGCGAGGATCTTTTCTAGTTGTTCCTGTAATACATATCAAAGGAATGGCTAGAAAAAATCCTAGCGGCATTTGAAAAAATGAGTAGTAGTGAAGATTGATCTGAATGTTCGGAAAAACCATACTTTCCAAGATATGATCGCATATTGCATATGAAAATGTAAATTTAATGTCTCGCTCGTCACATGCGCTTACGTAATTGCAGAGTGTACGGAAGTTCGAAAGCGATCGTGCTCACACGCTATTTACATACAAGTGTATACTGTATTAAGAGAGACTGACTTCTTTGTAAGTCCGCACAGTGTCGAGAGTGAGAGCACGACAAAATTATTATTTCTCGCGTAACGAGGCTGGTCGGACTTGACTCGCAATACAGGAATGAGGAAGAAGGAAGTCTCGATCGTTTAGGACCTTTTTCGAAATAGCTTCCTTTATTTAAAAGCAATTAATATGTAGTGATCAACAATTTTTTACATTAATGTAAATACAATTTTAGAATTGCAGTCTATACTTTTCAAATCTATCAAATTCAAATTAATTTCGAATGAACCTGGAAGAAATTACATTATTATCAGCGCGTTTTAAAACTTGAGTGCTTTTAAATCGACAAGTTTAGAGTTTATAATCTTTTCAATTTCATTCCATCTTATTCGACATGTTCTCAATATTTAAAGAAGCATAAGAAAAGGATTTATAGACCAAGAGAAATATTGCATAATTCAAGACAACTGTAATTTATTAATTGTGAATTTTATTTTGTTAAAGCTTCATCGGGTTTAACGAATACATTCTCGTTACGTACTTTACGCTTCGCATTCAATCAAAGTATGTCCAAAACACGACACATGTTCTATATTATCTTGAATTTTATTACATACTAAATGCAAGCTATATTAGTTTCTGTAACTACATCCAGGACTACTTATTACGATATTGAGAAATAAAGTAAAAAAATTAATCCGAGATTTATGATAAAAAAATTAATATAAAATAATTAATTAAAATTAGTCTTACGACCTAGCTTAAATTGTATTTTCATTCCACAATAACTTATTTGCAATAATACACCATGCTACATTTCGGCTTCACTTTTCGCCGCTTGTAAGCACAAAACTATCACATTCCGAAGAGCATCATTTTACATTTCTTAATACGTCGTTGTCTTAATAAAATAAAAATCATAATGTCAATATCAACTCTTTGAAATTTTGAAACCAGTTTATAATGTCAATCTTATTGTCATAACTGTTAATATTTTCATAGCCAAATATGACGAAAACTGCATAAAACAACCAAATTCACATGAATTTAACACCTTCGATAATAAATTATGAGAATGTGATACAAATAAATTAATTTCTATCTTCCATTGAGTATACTTCTAAAAAGGTCACCCAAAAATATTGACTTGATACTTGGCCTACGGATTCCTTTTGCATCCCAATTAAAATTTCTAAACGTATTTTTGGCGCTGGTTAATAGAAATTAAGTCGTTCATCAATGTTGATTAAAAAAAATCTTTTTGGTTTAAACATCGATAAATATTGATCAGAGTTTCGAATGTTATACATCAAAGTTGTGGGTCTCATCGAAACACGCATTTTTTGTATTTGGATAATTCTCGACAGCACTCTGATATCCAAGGATTATATTATTAAAACAAGTGGTTGTATTGTTGTAAAACTTGGTAAACATCTTTATTTCATAACTACATAACAAGTTGCATAGTAAAAATGACGTTCTATTATCTTAAAGTTAGACTCAAAAGTACAATTTTTATCATTAATATTTTTATTTTAATGCAATATGCACCACATATAAACGCAAATATGAGTGTATTTAAAAATATTTTTGAGGTGCCGTCGATGCATAAACAGTCGTCGTTTAACATACACTGCTTGGACGCCGGATTGAAGAAGGAATACCTCACTACTCACCCTTTAAGTTTTTTATGTAAACATTAATAAATTTCTTTGTAAATAATCAAAAGTTCAAGAAAACCTTGCTTATTTTTATTGGTACACATCAACGCAACTCAAAATAACTTTTATATTTCTTAGCAAAACTTAATGATTCCAATTGGAAACGGTTGAGGCAGCTTTCACTGTTTGTGTCTCTATCCTCCCGATTTAATAACAAGACCAGTGCAAGGCAACATCCGACACTGATCCTAAACCGAGAGTTAAGTGATGGATGTAGGTACTTCCTGTTTTGACGTCCACTGGCAAGATGCCTGCACTCCGAGAGTCAAGCAATGATACCAATTGCATGGGAGAAAAAATAATTTTTTTCATAACGTGGACAAAAATGATTTTTCGCCATAAGTGTATTTATATATTATTTTTTATTTTTGAAAATCGATTAAATTAAGTCATAATAACGATACCAAATTCTTAAATAAATTTTTTAGTTAATTTAATGGCTTTTGAAAAATAAAAAATAATGCCCAAATACACGTATGATGAAAAAAATAATTTTTCTAAGCTAATAAAAAATAGTTTTGTCTAAGCTAAATTAAAAAATCAATTATTTTAATTTTTTAAATTAGTTAACATCTTTTTTACGCAATGAATTAAAAAAATATCCTCTATATCTACTATATATTTTTTATTATACTATTCTTCATGTGAGAGAATTGAATTGCATTCTTTTATGTACTCAGGACTAATTCTAGTTATAAGAAAGGTGGAAAATGGGTGTGGCGTCAAAAGGCTCAAATAAATTTGTGGTCTGAATGCTTTTATAAGTTCTTGTTTTAATGGTAATAAACCTAATGCACGTTTGGCTCCTTTTCCGGGGGCCAAAAAAATCACGCGTAATAGTGTTGGGTACTTTAAATCATGACAGTTGTGCGATCAACTAACTCCTACAATTCCAAGGTTCCTGCTTTAAAATGACCAAAAATACTTTTAAAAAAACTGGAAAAGGGGGACGCTCTTTAAAATATATCTCAATTCATTTCTTCTCCCTTTTTAAGGCCCAACTTTTAAAAGTAATTTCTATTATACCAAATTGAACACATTTTTTAAAGAAAAATCTGAACATTTTTTTTTGACATTTTTTTTGAAATATATTAATTTTATGGAAAGTGTTTGGCAAAAAATATGTATTTCGTTTAGTTTCTGAAAAAATGTTAATAACTTCAATCTGCTCAAGTCGATATTACTGGGACAACTTCTCGCAAGTATACACCATTAACCCTTTCTTTCAAACTATACAGACCTATATCAAAGGCCATTACAGTTGGAAAAGGTTCTTCTATTAATTACCAATTAACTCAATGTAGAAGAAGAGTATAACAGAGTGTGTAAGATAAAAAACAATGTTTTAATTGAAATGCCTCATTAGAAAATTGGAAGCAACTAAAATATGACTGTATTAATAAAATATTTTTTTTTCCAACATTATTAGAAGGTTCAAAATTCTGTTTCTGATTATAATGTTAATTACTTAAAAACGCAACAACGTCCAAGTATTCCTTTTAATTTAGCAAGCTTCTAAAGTTGAATTATTATTATTATTCAAATTATTACTTTAATTATGTTAATAAATGAAGACTTACAAGAATTTTAAA
The DNA here is from genome assembly GCF_010883055.1 of Belonocnema kinseyi. Classification (NCBI taxonomy): domain Eukaryota; kingdom Metazoa; phylum Arthropoda; class Insecta; order Hymenoptera; family Cynipidae; genus Belonocnema; species Belonocnema kinseyi. Next base: position 81,320,489 of record NC_046665.1, on the reverse strand, counting down.
TATTTCTTTCTTTAAGTTTCGAAATTGAATTACATATTTTGAAATTAGAGATGTTTTTACCTCAGATGCTCTTTGAACACGATTTGTCGGAGTCGCTTGACATTCCATAAACTTTCGGCACGAGAAAACCCACTTATCCTTGGTAACACCAAATAAGGCGTGAGCTGAGATCGTGCCGATTTTAAGGTTATTTTCGGAGACGCATTTACTCGTATAATATCGCTTGTTCTCTCGTTATGCATCAAATCGAGAAACGAATGAAAAAGGGCCGAAACCCGATTTTGTATCTTGAATCAAAATCTTTTATTTTTCAGGGGATATATTTATAAAAGAAAATTATAAACTAATTCTATTTTACCCATAAATATAGTTATTATAACTTAAATTATGCATTGCGATTTTGTTTTAATAATATATTATTTCTAATACAAATAGAGAAATATTTAAGCAGTTCAAGCACATCAACTGAAGGATTTTTTCGGTACGAGTAACAGGACCTGAAAAAGAGTATACCAACAATGCGGTACAAATAATCCGATTTTTCGGTACATATAGACACTGTAGTAATTATAATATAAACTTTTGAAATAAATCAACAAATTAGATAAATGTTTATTAACTTGAAGGCTCTTCTTTGTCAACAATCGAAAAATTGCACAATCTGAACTCTGAAAAATTATTAGAGGAAATTTTCAAGAATTTATAAATAATCCTCCTATGTCGAAGAAATAACGAATTAGATTTATGGTATGTATGCCTTTTTCTCTCGCAGGAACATTAATCAAACCCGGATTAAGGGAGGCGCTAAAGGGGACACATCCCCGGATCTTTAAATTTGGTTTTACCTCCAACATATAAAGTAGATACTTCATTTCCTACCGAAAAAGATATTGAAGATCGATACATTAATAAGTTCCTAATAAATTTAAGGTTTTAATTTAAAACCGTATTTTTTTTTCTATAATAAGCAACACCTAACATCTGTTTTATAAGTACAATTATATCCACAAAAGTAATAAAATTATTTGAATTGAAAAATAGTCTATTTCAAAAAAAGGATATTAAAAAAAAAGACAGATGGTCGTTTGAATATCAAATTTTTCAGCATAATATCTGTAATGTATCTTTTTATCTGAACCGAAATTGGAACTGATCAGAATAGAAGTATTTTGTAATCAAAAGAACAGCTGTTGGTTCACTAGGATATAAGTAAGAAGATACAGACTGATTAACGAAATAATGAGGCGTTATCGAATAAAGAGGTTTGACATTTCCGAGTCTATGGAATCGTGGACTTCAAATCGTAAATAATCCAATCTAGATTAAATACAAAGATCATCCACGTACTATATGCCATGAGTATGTCCATTTTTGAGATTCTATTTCATTAGACCGTTTAGGACCAAGAGAATACAAAGATGAATGATTAATTTTATGATATAAGCATTCAGGACGAATAAAAAGTACAATTTATTCAAGAATGCGCCTGGTTGTCACAAAAAATTTAAATTATTGAAGTTTGAAGGCAATAGTCCCATGATGAGAAAGGAATTGTAATTATGAAAATGATTAAAAAGATTATAAAATGTTCGAAACCGGGGAATTTCAAATTGATAAAATAATGAAATTGTAAACACCTTATGAATTCCAAGAAAAAATTAGAATTAAACCCGACAATAGCTAACGCTCCTTAAAAATAAGTGGCTGTCAATTTAACATAGTTGATGTTGTTGTGCCTTTTATCTGTAAAACTTAATTATATAAAAATACAATCATAATTTATAGCCTCACTTTGCTACAAATGTAAATGTTTCAAGAATCACACGACAGCTTTAAAATAAAAAGGCCAGAAAAAGTCAAGAAGAAAAAAGGGGGAACAATAATTCCTTCGAAACTAAGAAACAAACGAGCTCCAAAAACCTAAGGTTATGTACGAAAGGCCGACAAAATTATTGAAAATTTAGTAACCTCGTTGGATTTTTAATAGCAAACAGTTTCAAAAAAATGAGGTTAGGTTGTAAGAACCCAGGCAAAGCTTTTCGATTGCTGCATTCAAGTATAAAAAAACTCCAAAAGAATTCCCTTGATAAAACCCATCATAATCACATTCGCAAACTTTGAGTTTCACATCAATGACGCTTGGAAGAAAATCAAAATGTCACGCAGTCAACAAAAAAAACCACAAAAACACTTTGGCGCTTGCCTTAAAAGTATACACTGTAATGAACCATTATGAGATTAATTCTCACCTGTGGAAATGTGTGCCTCGTTTAAGACGGATGCAGTAATCCAATATGGCAGCCTACACACATGTCAAAACAAAACCCGAAAAAAGACGACAAAAAATACTATAGCGTACTTTTTGTCTTCACTTTTGCGAGACACCGGAAATGACGCGGTTACTCACGTTTGTTAGTCGCCTAATGAAACGTCCGATGTGAAATCACTAAATATAAATGTATCGCAATTATTAACTCCGAAGCAGCATTTGTGTTGACAAAAAGGTATTTCGCGAAAAACTACGTAATATGAAGTACACTTCGCGAGCGTCCAACGACGACTAAAGGCTGGCAAGCCGAGCCGTGAGAGGGAAAAGAGGGGGAAGCGCCACCAGTGGTGTTCAACTTGCGTCTGGTGCCCCAATAATTTTACGAATGAACAATTTAGGTATAAAAAATAACATACTACTGGCTTGTCAAGAAGAATAGGTTTCATTAATTTTTATTAATCTTTGTAATGCTATGTTTTATTTTCTTTGATTGATTTTCTTAAAAGTAGTATTGCTCGTATTGATAACTGTACTCAACCTGTTTTCATTTTAAAACATATCCAACAATAACATTTTTAGATTTTTTTTTGAAATTGCAAATATACATTGATTATTGAAAGGCTTATTGGAAAGGCAGAAATGGAAAAAGGGAAAGGTGAGATCGCATACACCCAAACTGTATTCCAGGTGGAAAACTGACCACTAATTGGTACGCTTGGCAATCACATAAAGAATTTTTCAAACTGACCTTATTGCTTTAAACATACAGCGAATAGATTTAATTATGAACTTGATTTTTCCAATTTTTTCATTAAATTGTGTTTTTGAGACAAAAAACAAAACTTTCTTTGTCTCTCTCGACTGATATTTCCCTTCGAATTAGAAAGAAGACTTTCCGAAAGGTTTTAAACCATTAACTTTAAAATTAGGGAAACTCATAAATGTAAACAATTTAAAAACTTGTAATTTTAAGAAGGCAATTTCTATGCGTACCGAATAAATCTGGTAACATTTATCTCCCGGCAGTTAGAACCGTAAACTTAATACTTCGAAAAAAATAAACTTGTTCTAAATTGTGCTCATTTGTGGAGTAAAACAGTTTTTGGGAAAAAAATGGGGGCACCATTTTTTTTAAAACCTTTTTTTTTGCTGTACCCGCAACTTATTACTAGCGCAAAACTGAAGGTTGTGCTAGGTGGTTTAAGTTATACACAATTTTGAGTAGTGGAGTTAAATTCCAAAAACCTAACCATTAAAAAACTGAAATTTTGTCTTATCTGGTAAAATACAAACCTGTGCTGAACTTTGCTTGACAAATTCCAACTTTTCCCTTACAAAAATTCTGTAAGATGAAAACTTCTCATATTGAAGAGTAAAAAGCAAACTTCCAAACTCAAAAAACATACATCATCAAAAAATAATCTAATTTCGACAAACAAAAACGAGTCCTGAATTATGTTAGAAACAATTAATCTTCCCTTACGAAAAAGTCTGTACGTAAATGAACAGTTCTGACATTAAAACCAAAAATTTCAAATTTAAGCAAATTGCACGACACCCAGAAATAATAAAATTTCGAGAATACGAAACTATTCGTCTTACAGAATATCATTTGAGGTTAAAAACATGGCATTTATTGAGCGCGACTCGTCACGAGTTTTGATTGTTCAAAATTGGATTAGTTTTGTGTGTTGTATTTTTTTTAGTTTGGAATTGTGGGTTTTAATATGATAATTTTTGTTAACACAGGATTTTCTTACAGGGAATAAGATATATCATCTGGTTTTTTACAAATATGAATTTCGCGGTTCTAAATTCCGGGACATGCTATAGGTACTGAAATTTCAGTACACCAAACTACGGCCTAAGCAAAGATATTATCAAAAACGAAATTCTGTTGATATTATATAATTTATAGAAAATTAATTATTGGTTTACTCAAATTTATCTGCAATTTAATATAAACCAAGGCAGAGGATTGAATAATAAATCTGTTACAATCATGATTCTATGTATTAAATTAGGTCACAATATTTAAATCGCGCTGGAGGAAAATTTAATTACCAATTTTCAACAATAGGCCCTGAAGCTT
>NC_046665.1:81310899-81316028 GCF_010883055.1 Belonocnema kinseyi | reverse complement strand
AAATTAAATTAAAACCTTAAAAGAAATAAAGCATTTTATAACATTTTAATTCCACAATTTCATTCTTACTTCGTTACTTACTCGCCTTAAATAAACGATATTGCTCCTTCTATTCTAGCATTTTATCAATACGGGGTCACTTGTTCGCGAACTTCAGCATAAAATTCCAAAAATAATGTTACTAGCACTACGTGTACGGATACGATACAATCTATTCAACAAGAAGTTTACTCACGTTCTCTCGTATTGTACTACTAGACTCTTATATTCATATAACGTCATTCAATAATGTACGAATGACCCAGAAGCCATGGATCCACTTAATGCATATTATAGAATAATGCAATTATATTCTGAAATAAACCCTATTTATTGGAGACGACAAAACTTTTTTATATCAGTATTGTTTATTTTTGGCAAGCTGTAGAAATTATTCATTCACAAGAAAAGTGATTGATCAATAAGACCAAAAAGAACATTGTCTTTGAAAAATTGCAATAAATTATATAGAAGACTGAGCCAGCGAATTGAAACTTGGGTGTAAAATTATTCAGGTGATATCGACACCCGCATCAAAATGGAACTACGACATCGTACGCTTTACTCCTTTCGGAAGGTGACCTAGAATTTTGCATGCATTTTTCATCCTTCGTATTTTCTGCAAAATTTTTTACTTATTGTTTTATATAATCTTTTGACTTCTCGATGTTTCCTTGAAATGAAGATAGGTTCAAAATACGTTAGAAAAATTTGACAGTATTTCAAAATGGTATGTTTAATTTACAATATTAAAAAAAAAACAGAGTAAAGTAAGGAAAACTTCACATGAGTTTCGATAAATCTCAACCAGGGATAAAAACACACGTGTGTTTCTTTACACAGCTAATATTGTACACGTTCTACGTCAATCATCGTTATCCACGAATGTAAACGTTGCGTTGATTCCCAAACTTCATTAATCGTATTGTACTCCTGCCATACAAAAATATCAAAAAATGATTTTACAAATTCGTTCCCAATTTTGCATTTATTAATTGCATATGTAATTTAAGTATTTTAATTATACATAAATGCTCTTTCATTATTTAAAAAAATGTGTACAGTCGCGTTAAAAATTTGTTAGGAAAACCAATAGATAAACAAATGAGAAATAAAATATATAACATACATTTTTTCATTCAGCAGCGTTTCTTTTGCGTCGAACGGTCTATATTTCTGCAACATACGGGGGATAATTGGACATTTCGCTGACAAAATTCATTTAAAATTGGGCAGGCTGTCCACTAGCGCGGCCCAAAAACGTTTTTTTTTTCTTAGAGGGCAACGGTCCCCCCAATTTCATTTCAAATCCGAGAAAAGAAATTCCGTAATTTTTATTGTTTTTTATTTGTCTATTTTAACAGGTGCCGGTTTTGAATTAAAGTTTCCCATGTAAAATGCATGGGGAAAAATCACTTTTTTGAGTTTTTGGAATAATTTTTTAGGGTTTGAAAAAATGTGGCGGGAAAGTATGGGGCGTGTTCAGAGTTATTCAATGAAGAATGTTATGTATAAGACATATGGGTCTGTCACCTCTAACTCATCCTCACGAGTATCTGAAAACTACCCTTAAAACAAAAACGGTCAATTCTTCATGAAATCACCTTTTGAACACTGTATTCTGTTTTTTTTTTTTACTTAAAATTATTACAATTGGTCTACTCCCGTGGAAAAATGGAGGGGGCCCCACCAGGGTCCACATGGATTGCCCTCATGCCTTGTGGAATCCATGAGGGCCATCCAGGCGTGGTCCCTTATGGAAACGACATGCTAATCCATAGGGGCCCAACATGGGCTTCCCTCATGGATTTCTCAAGGTTGCCACCATGTTAACCCTCTTGGGGTTTTTTTTGCCAGTGCTGGCACCTGTACTGGCATATCTCTGGGATGATAACACTATTTTGTATTGGACTGTCAGTGTGGGCCAGCACTGGATATCGCTACTGGCACCGTACTACCCCAATAGGAAATTCATCATGGGCGCAGTACTGCGTCAGTGCTAACTAGTAAAAGTTAGTACCATACTGCTATACTCTGACGATATGACAAAAAGGTATTAAAAAAATATATATATTAATTGATTGCAAGTATTTTGACTGCATATATTAATAGTCCTGTTAAGAGTGAATACATATATTACATTTTTAAATATTATATTACAAATAAAATTTCTAACGCTACGGGGTGTTGAACCTACATATCTATACCTAAATCTATCCCCTAACAGTCGGGAGTGCTAACCACTGCGCTAAACCGACAGACTGAAACTCGGTGAAAAAGCCATCCTTATAAGCTACAGTTCAGAAAATTTAAAGTACCAAATTTTAAGCTCTTTTTTAAAATTATTTATTATTATACGACGTTATGTAAATGTAAAATACAAGAACTTTTAACAGGAATATCAATACAATAATTATTAAATAAATAATTTATATCGATTATCATTTTTCTTTGCGTAATATTTCGTTTTTTCACGTTGTAGAATACTTTACAGCTTTTCACAATGACGGGAAATAGAATTTTTTTCAACATTTAAAATTTTTTATGAAGATGAAACATATAATTTTTTTCTTAAAAAAAGCAGGAAAAAAATTCTTTTCGGGACAGATGTATTTATAGTTTTTTGAAATTTTAGAACGCATGTACCATATTTTTTATGTCTGTTTTTTAGGATATAAAATATTTACCCTTCCGACTTAGAAATTTTAATCGTTGATCCGTGAGGGCAACCGAGCTGGTGGTATGCGGGGGCACCTATGGAACATTCTAATTTCGAGATTTCGAATTTCAGGAAAGTGTCATTCAATTTTTGACAAAAAATCATTATTTGTAAGTCTGAACTCAAGAAACCTTAAAATTTGTGGTGTTGAAAAAATATTCACCCTTTGACTTAGAAATTTTAATCGTTGATCCGTGAGGGCAACTGAGCTGGGTGCCCTGCAGGGGCAACTATGGAACATCCTAATTTTGACAGTTCGAATTTCAGAAAAGTGTCATTGATTTTTTGACAGAAAATCATTATTTCTAAGTCTGAACTCAAGGAAACTTAAAATTTGTGGTGTTGAAAAAATATTCACCCTTTGGACTTAGAAATTTTAATCGTTGATCCGTGAGGGCAACCGAGCTGGGCTCTCGATGGAGACCCTCATGGAACATCCATATGGTGAAAGTACGAATTTCAGAAAAGAGTCATTCAATTTTTGACATGAATTCATTGTTTCTAAGTCTGAACTCATTAACGCTTAAAATCTCTGGTGTCAAAAAAATATACGTCCTTTAGACTTTGAAATTTTAATCGTTGATCCGTGAGGGCAACCGAGTTGTGCCCCCTGCGGGGGCCCCTATGGAACATCCATATTGTGCGATTTCGAATTTAAAAAAAGTGTCATCCAATTTTTGACATCAATGCATTGTTTGTAAGTCTCAACTCATGGAACCTTAACATTTGTGGTGTTGAAAAAATATTCACCCTTTGGACATGCGGGCCCTGCTAGGGGCTCTCGTCCTAAGAGGACTCAGCGGCGCTTTTTCCACGCGGGCAGTGGCATATTTATATCATTGGTTAATCAATTTTGAATTATTTAAACAAACGAAATTTGCTTACATTTTTTCTCGAAAATTTGCCCCCCCCCCCCGGTAAAATAATTACTATCAGCCTAGTGGAATATTTAATAACATTAGATTACTAATTTGTAATTGTTTAAACAAATGTAATTTGTTTAATTAATTTTTTGTTTGAAAATTCGTTTTTCCCTTAAAATTATCACTATTGGTCTAGTGGAATATTTATTAATATTAGTTCATTCATTTTCAATTATTTAAACAAATGAAAATTGTTTGAATAATTTCGTTTCCAAGTTTTTTAAAATAAAAATTATTACTGTAGGTCTAGTGGAATATTAATCAATAATAAATATCAGTTATATTTAAGCAATAATTTTATTAAAACTTTAAAAAAATAAAGTTAATAAAACAATGTTAAAACATATTCCACTGAACAAATATTAATAATTTTTATTTTAAAATATTTAAACAAATTACATTTGTTTAAATAATTGAAAATAATGAACTAATGCTAATAAATATTCCACTAGATCAATAGTAATAATTTTTCAAGAAAAAAATAATTTTCGAAAAAAATTGTTTAAACAAATTCCATTTGTTTATATAATAAACAATTAATGAACGAATGTTAATAAATATTCCACTTACTAATAGCAATAATTTTTAGGGGGGAAAACGAGTTTTCGAAAAAAAATTATTTAAACAAATTCCTTTTGTTTAAATAATTAGAAATTAATTAAACAATGATAATAAATATTCCACTAGACCAATATTAATAATTTTAAGTAAAAAAAGACGAGAATACATTGTTCAAAAGGTCGATTTCATGAAAAATTGACATTTTTTGTTTTAACGGTAGTTTTCAGATACTCGTGGGGGTATGTTAGTGGTGTCAAAACCATATTTCTGATAGATGAAATTCTTCGTTGGATAATTCTCTACAGGCCCCCATACTTTCCCGTCACATTTTTTTAAATTGTAAAAAAATATTCTAAAAACTCATAAAAGTGATTTTTCCCCATGTATTTTACATGTAAAACTTCAAGTCAAAACCGGCACCTGTTAAAATAAAAAAAAAAATTAGGGAATTTCTTTTTTTCGGATTTCCAATAAAATAGGGGGGGGGGTGTCGTTGCCCTCTAGCATGCAAGAAAATTTTGCCATGCATTTTTGGACCACCCTACTGTCCACTCATATCACAGAATCGCTTCCCGACAAAATAAGTTGTTTTTCAAGGTATTTTTAGACGGACCGTTAGACGAAAATTTATGTTGATTAAGTTATGATTATTAGAACATTTAAAGCTAGTGACGCAGTTGATAACTTTCTTGAAATTTTGTCTTGATTTTGATAAATATTCTCGTTGACTTTCAGAATCTACAGGAAAATGAAAAGGTTTCAAAACTGACTAAATGGCGCCAGTTTTTCTGAAAATACGAGGGTGGATTGATAAGTTTCCGGCCTGACCAAGAGATGGCGCCACTAGGCCTACCTTGAGGTGGCGTTCTATAGTACCATCCTTAGAT
>NC_046665.1:81305227-81310799 GCF_010883055.1 Belonocnema kinseyi | reverse complement strand
TGTACATGCTATGTTATTTTGTCTAATATAATTTAATTTATATACCTTATAATTTTAGCTTCATAACTTCTGTCTTACAATCAAGCATTTTCAGCTTGTCCAGGAAATTTTTTGACACGATAGATTTTATCTCGTTCTTGGACTACGACGCAGAATGTGACTGGATAATTAATGGATTTATTAGACAGCGAATAAATGTTTTTCTGCATCTCGTGATCATACGACATCGACCTGGTGATCCCAGATTGTGCGTGTCCGATAGTATCGGCGTAATTTCTCACACAACATTACGTTTAACGTTTCACTTTTCGTGGAGCAACCCTGAATTCATTCGAACACCGTGACCCGGACTGTGAGAATTCTAGGAAAGGGATTCAGTATTAACGAAACGACATATTCGCCACTCGATTTACTGCAGTTCTGAATATAAAGATTTGCGAGTACCCTAAATTGCTTTCGACATCTGATGGCGTCTCTTAAAATTTACTTTGAAAAAAACAGGTTTTTATTCTAACGGTATTTTTAAGTGATAAAAGAGGGCACTCTTCAGGTCACCCCCATTTTGCGGTACAAATTTGTAAAAAAGTCTTGACGAAAGATGACATATTTTGAACGTTTGTGGTACTGTTGTTCTTCCTTTAGAAAATATGATACCTTAGTACTGATTCGTTCCATACCTGGTACATTTAGGGTGTTATTTGGGATCTTACTGGAATTCTATTGGCTCTGTTGTTTAGTCTGCTTTTTGTGTTTATAGGTTGGGTCGTTATGTTAATTCCTAATATGAATTGAAAGGGAAAATTGTCGTGGCTCGTATTTATCATCACAACCCGTCCGCGTTAAAACAATTAGGGCATGTATCGTACGAATTTGCTCACAAAGTCGAAGTACAATATTCTAAGAGTAAAATTGATAAAATTCACAGCAGTATTATTTTTCATAGTTACAAAAATAGAGTATAAATATTAACACGATATTTCATTTCGAAAAACAAAAGATAGAAATTTAAATAGAGGATCAAAAATTCCATTCATTAATGTTCCACCACTGAGGAATATTTCAAAGTCAATAATATATCAGTCTATTTTTTGAGCTGTTGCAAAAACTTCTTACATCTTATATTATTATCATGAATTTTTTTATCGTAAACGCACAAACGATAATGAAAGACTGCATATAATTGGCCAAGTTGAAAGCGAAATGTCAATTTGATGTAAAAATATTACAAAGAAAAAGAATTTCGATGATTTAAAAAATTAGAATAACTCTTTAAATAATTAACATTTTTTAAAAGTCTTTGGCTTACTTTAATGTTTTAAAGTTAAGTCTCGATAATATTTTGTTAAATTGTTAAGGTATCGCAACATTTTTAATAGTGATAGTACTTACATAATGATTTAAAAATATGCAAAATAATATTTTTATAAATAGCACTAATATTGATTAAAATATCAATTCCATTTCAAGTCAGGAACAGAGGTCAACCTCATGGTGTCAGAATGATTTGGTATGTGCGAATAAAGTATCACGTACACTGAAACTCTGATGAAGGGCCCCCTGGTATAGTTCTTCCAAGAATTGGCACAGTGCCCCAAGTAGGAGTTACAGGAGCTGCGCAATGTGTGCGTCGGTCGCGCAGGCGTGGCGGAACGAAAGCAGATCGGAACTCAATAGAGTTTGTTCGCCACCACCGCCAGCCCCAAAATCGGCACTGTATCAGAGTTTCACTGTATTTCACAGTTTAAACAAAAAAATGGTTGCTAATTTGTTACAATCATTCGAAAATTACATTACATTCAAAATGCAGTATTTTTGGAACGACCTAAATTCTAAAAAGTAGATTTTCCTAAAAGTCTCACTTTGTAACATTTTTATATTTCTTTAAATAGCTGGTGATGTGTACCACATATCGCGCGCGGTTTGTTCGAAGTAAACTACTGCTTCACATTGAAAAGTTTTCACATATATAACCGTTTTACAACACAATTTTTTTCCTCTTTTCTGATATTTTAGATCGTTTACGAGAAAAAATGAAAAATAATATTTGAAGACAACAATTTATTTCTGGAATAAGAAATGGTTAAGCCCCTATACGACTGATAGGATGTTGAAACGTCATAACTCGTTAAAAAATAATTCTGCGTAAAACGATCTTTCATAGAGATATGTTTGAACTTTTGAACTGCAAGAGTTTTTCGGTTTTTTTACACTGACTTCAACTTGTAGCTTGACGTACGAAAGTCAAAGCAACAATCTGGAATTTAGACCGCACAGTCCTTGTAGTCTTATCTTTAATTTAAGCAAATAAAACTTGTAATTTTTATAAAAGTTCTTGAGATGCGACTAAAAATGTCCAACTCTTTTAATTAGCCCAGACATCTCGTTAGAAAAAGGATGTTTTTATCGTATTAAGTAGATAATGCGCGTTTTTTGGGCTTAAACGGCTTATTAAGGGATTCTGAATAAAATTCCAAGTTTTCTAGAAATGACACACGTGCGTCGCGGAGATATTTTTGAAAAAAGTTCCAAAAATCGTGTTTGTGTAGACTGACCCGCCCCATCGTATTTTAGAGCAAAATTTTCAACACCAAAATTAAACTAAAGGAAATTCTGACAAAATTGAGCACAAAAACCTTCTATCTTCAATAGGTGCCGAGTTTTGGTCCTTTATAGAACCCGGATTTTTGGGAAAAAAGAGGCGGAAAAAACCCAATTCTGCAGTTTGTATCTATACTCTAAGGCCTGTTAATTTTACAACAAAAATGTCAAAAGTTAAATTGGAGTAGAAGCAATTCCGAGTAATTCTCAAGAAATACAATGATCTAAGGCTAATAGGTCACAAGTTATAGCTTTACAAAGTTGACCATTTTTGAACTATTTTCATGGATAATTACTCGTGTTCAGTTTTTCAAAAAACTTCACTTCTCCGTGAATCTACATAAGTGGCGCCGGAGAAAAAGTTGCAGGGCAGGAAATTCTGCGTAAATTTAAACAATTTTATCTTCTAGTCTTCATAGATCAAGAGTTATGACTATTTAAAAAACATAATTTTTTGCTATTTTGAGGTATCTATAGCCATGAAAGTTTTTTCAAAACTGCTCGTTTCGTACATATCCTATAGAACATTTTCACAAGAACAAATTATAGAGGACTAAATTTTGCGTGAAATAACAAAAAATACAATGTTTAGCTCATATAGATCGCGAGTTATGACCGTGAAATTTGTACCCTTTCCGTTCAGAAGGCTCTGTATGTACTGGAAAATGTACTGCGACCGTATTTGAGAATTCTGGTGGCATGCATGAATTTCTAGTTCATTAAAATTTCACTTTTTCTCGTTTGTAATATTAATATATTATTGAAAACGTATGTTAAAAGTAACATTTAATGATAAAACTCACTTACATTTAGCATTTTATAATAGCAAATAGAAATTGCATTTATTCAAATTAAATAAAAAGCAGGAAAATTGGTATCAAGACTACTGGGACTCACTATTATTGGGACGTTTACCTTACTTTGTGAAAATCACTTCCAAAATATATAAATAATAAACATAACAACATAATAACATAACAATAAACTGGTTAATTTGAGAAAACACTTTTTAAAAAAGCGCTTAATAGTATACTTCCAGGGTGGTGTAGAAAAGAGTTCATTGTACAAAATAATCTTTCAATTTTTGGCATGCTTAACATAAAATAATACAGCGTTATAACGGTATTTTTTTCATTTATTTTCGAGAACAGATATTCTAGAAGTAATTTTCACAAAGTAAGTACATAAAATATGCACACAATTGATAGAGTGAAGCGTATTATGTAAATGGTTGTTGAACAACCGATTGTTTAAAAAAAACTAGAAAAAGTGAACTTGTAATGAACTACAAATGCATTCATGACACCAAAATGCTCAAATACGTTCGCAGTACATTTTCCAGTACAAACAGAACCTTCCGAATGGAAAGGGTCAAACTTTCATGGTCATCACTCGTAACCTACATATGCGAATATATTGTATTTTTTTTTATTTTACGCAGAATTTAGTCCTCTATAATTTGTTCTTTTCAAATTTGTCTGTAGGATAAGTACGAAACAAGCAGTTTTGAAAAGAAAACTGGTATGGCTATAAACAGCTCAAAACAGCAAGAAAATTATGTTTTTTTTTAAAGTGCCATAGCGCTTGATCTATGAAGACTAGAAGATTATATTTTTGTAGATTTACGCAGAATTCCCTACCCTTCAACATTTTCTCTTGCGTTACTTATATAGCTTCACGGAGAAGTGAAGTACAGTGAAACTCTTCTATAGCGCCGATTTTGGTGATGACGGTGGGTGGGAACTACCTCATTATAGCCCGCTCCGCTTTTGTTTGTTCACACTTCAGTGCTCGCCTGAGTGACGACTGAAGACCTCGGGTTCTTTGAAGGACGATAATTCGGCAACTATTAAAAATAGGTTTTTTTTGCGCTACAATAGTTTAAATATTCCTCTAGTTTAATTTTGGTGCTGAATATTTTGCTATAAAATGCAATGGGACGGGTCAGTCTACGCAGCATGATTTTTGCAACTTTTTTCAAAATTATCTCCGGGACGCACTGGTGTCATTTCTAGAAAACTTAGAATTTTAATCATGACCTATTAATAAACTGTTTTAGAAAAAAAACGTGCATCACCTACTTAATACGGTAAAAAAGTACGAGATGCTTGAACTAAATGTCAAGTTTCAGTCAGCAATTACCTCTGTCGACCGTGAGAGTGGTGATTACCGAGAATTTCTCAGATTTGGTATTATAACTTCAATTCGTGCGGTGACTTACGAAGCTAATGAAAAAGAATTGAAATTAACAGGATGTAATCTAAAAACGTATCTTTAATTTGAGCCAATAAAACTTCAACAATATTTATGACTTCTCAAGATATGACAACAAACCTCCAAGTGCATCTACGTTGAGTTTCAGTCGGCGATCCATTGTCCAGACTTGAACACTTTTAGCCGTATCTCAAGAACGCATGAATATTTTCAATGTTTTATCGGCTTAAATTAAACATAAGGCTTCGTAAACTGTATGATATCAATTTAGAATTTTTGTTACAAATTAACTATACCATGCCATCAGTTGAAGTTGAGGTACAAAATTCGAGAAATTCTTGCATTAAAAAAAAATTCTCGCGTCGTATATTTTCTCCAAAAGATATCTTCTTTTCTGAACGAGTAATCAAGTTTCAAACTCAGCAGTGATATATAATAGTATTTGCGCTGGTCGTACCGACAATTTATGACAGCAAAGTACACTTTTTGCAGATTTGTGACTTTTTTGCACCAAGTTTGACCTTAAGGTAGAATTTAGGAAAGCATTCTAAAAATATGTTAGAAATTTAGTAAAGTATTATGGAGATTTGTCTTTAAAATGAGCCCAAGAACTCGAAAATAATGTTTTTTATTTTCATAGTCATGAAAATTTCTAAAAAAATCGAAAATTGATTTTTTTTTTACTTTTATTACCTTTTGCGACATTACAAGCAAAAAATCTCATGTGTTATAGTATGAATAATTTTCAGTTTTATTTTTT
>NC_046665.1:81296637-81305127 GCF_010883055.1 Belonocnema kinseyi | reverse complement strand
AAACAAAATAGAGAAATTTAGATGAATTTATTTCATCCTAAATGTGATTTAAACATTCTTGATAAAAAATTAAAGAAATTTTTCATTTCTAGGATGAAATATGTCAACCTGAAGAAATTCTAAGATGAAATAGAGCGTCTTAATGGTGACCTCAAAGTAGTGTCGTGGTAGAACTGTATGTCACTGGGAATACTGGGATTATGTGCATGTGCAGTCACTCGAAAGTACCGCGACAAGCTGAGTCCTTCTGCAGAACGTCAGACATCCCCTGGGCTTTAACTAATGCCTCGGATCGTTTAAATGTCAAGAGATCGTTTTGGATCGTTTAGTCCTGACTGACCACCACCACAGGTCTGTGGTTCATTATGGAAATCCCCATTATTACATTTCACCTTTGAAAGATCATTATGCATTGCCTTCAATCAATTATTATTCAGGGTGGCCAAAGATCAGGCTAAACCTAGAAAGCGCGGAAAACTCAGTGAATTTGATAGATCACGGAATTTCAGAGGAAAGAAAGAAATTTTGAGGGGAAAGAATGCGAATGTCAGGAAATTCCGGTAAGAAGCATAAGTAACTGTCAAGATAAGGTAGTTGTAAGAAAATTCTGTAAAAAATGGAAGTGTAAGCAAGTCAATTTTTTAAGACCAGCAGGCCTAAAAATAAACGTTTATCTATCTAAGTAACTGTCAAGAATATAATCAGGACTGTCACTTTAGTCACTTTTCTTTCAATAAATTAACCAATGGGTTAACCACTATGGAAGTCAGGCTTCTGAATTTGCCTGCATTCTTTTGGAATATATTAGGGTCTTTTGAAAGATCCAAGAAATTTGTAGTATGTTTCAATAGTTTGTGCGCATCTATTCCAAAGGATTTGAGAAACTTTAGTGTTCTTAAAGCTTCCAAGGAATTTTCAAGAACTTAAAAAACTTTCAAGGGGTTTCAAAAGATTTTGAGGATATCTGAAGATTTAAATGATTTTAAGGAATCTTGAAACCTCTCAGGGTATTTTCACAATTTTTCAAAGATTTCAGGAATCTTCAGATTTGATATAATTTGATCGGATTTTTTAATATTTTAATGGATTTCGAAGAATTTATTCACAGGAAATAATGGATTTCGTACATTTCAAATATTTTCAAATATTCCAAGGTATTTTTCAAGATTTTAGGATATTCTAAAAGTTTGCAGAAGATCACAATAAATTTCAATAATTTAAAGGAATTTCAGAGGATTTGAAAGATTTGGAGTATTTATAAAAATTTCAAGAATATTTCCCAAGCGTTCAAAAATTGCAACGAGTTTTCACGAGATTATAAAAGATTTGAAATATTTTAGGGTGTTTTGAAAGATGACAAGAAATTTTTATTTGATTTCAGTAATTTAATGGGATTTCGAATAATTTGAAATACCTTAGGGTATTTAAAAAAATCTTAAAACATTTTCATAGGATTAAAACAATTTCAAGAAATTTCCAATGATTTTAATGATTTTAAGGGATATACAAAAAATTTCATGCAGTAGTTAAGAATTCCATGAAATTTCGAGATTTTATAAGATTTCCTTGAATTTCAATTTTTTTAATGGATTTTAAAAGCTCTTAAATGTATTCTAATACATTTTTCACTATTTCGGGATATATCATCACATTTTATAAAATTGTACGGCATTTTATCATATTTATGGATTACAAAGAATTTATTTACTAGAAATGAGGGATATCGTAGGGTTTCAAAGATGTAAACATATTTTTAAGTATTTTTTTCCATTTCATTTGAATTATCTCTTGATTTTTTTTAATTCACTTAAATTTTACTAAATTCACTTCTTCTCCTTTATTCATAATGTGTCCCCTAAGTGTATACATGACCTTCGTTTCTTACAAGATATCTACTTACAAATCTTTACAGTTCATTACTATACTTACATATTTTTACAGTTCACATATTCTTCACTTTCACTTCTCTTCTATCTCTGTCTTATTTTGCCATTTTTCCATTTTCATTCTTTCTCATTCTCCCATCTAGCCCCCTCCAACCTCCTCATCCACTTCCTACCTATTCCATCCTCCCATAGAATTTGTACCACATTCTCTTTCCAGCTTCCCTGATCTTCCATTCCTTTTCTACATACTTCCCATACATGCTCCCATGTTTCCTCATCCCATTCACATATTCAGTACTCTCTGTTCTCTTCCTTTTCCGAATATATGCCCTCCCTTACATCATTTCCCAATCTAAATGTTGCTAATCTAATTCAGCTTTTCTCTCCCCATTCCTTTTTGAAATACTTTCGTTCTCCTTCCTATTCTATCATCTTATACCATTTATTATATTTTGATTTCCTAATAATTCCCCATGTTTCCATTAATTGTCTTTGCCTGTCTCTTCCCTTCAATGCTCGATTGCTTACTCCATTCCCCTCGCCTATATCTCTATCACTAAAAAACTCCCTCTTTTCTTCTTCCCATCTTGTTCTAGTTCTAACGCTCTCCCTCACCTTTTTTTTACCTCCTTGAAACACTTTTTCGCTAACTTTCCTTCCTTTCCCTTCCTAACTTCGTCTTAAATTGCCATGCCCTCTTATCCGCTCTAGTACTTAATTTATCCCTTTGCGCTTCTTCTCTCACCATATATCCAGGTGTGCTCCAGTCTACTCCTAGCGTCCACCTTATATACCTTTCTTGTAAACTCTCAATCTCTTTTCTTTCCTTCACCTCCGTATTTCCGCTCCATGACATAATACCGGCCATACTAGCTTATTAAATAACCATATTCTTATTCTCCAATATTTGCTGAACCTTCCTTTTTATATTCTCCATACCTGTTTCATTATCTCCGCTGTTTTGTTTTATCCTTTCTCTTATATTATCTCTATGATCTCTATTCATTTTCAGAGTATATCCGAAATATTTAAACTCCTTTACTTGTTTCAACTTTATGCCCTTTCATCTTCCAGTCGATTATTTCATTCTTACCCCTCCTTTTCTAAACCTCATAATCTTTGTCTTTACTACATTTAAATTCACCTTTTTCCCATCTAAGTATTTCTCCAATCCTGTAATTGACCCGTCAGTCCTTTCTTATCCTATGCTATCAACACTATATCTTCCGCGTATACCAGTGTGTATATCTTTTCCTCTCATCTCCTAACTCGTTCCCATCCCTTTCTCTTCATTACTTTTTCTAGGCCTGAGATTAATTTATTAAATGAAAGTGGGCTTTACCTCTCCTACTATTATTCCTTTTGTTTGTTCTTTCTTCTCTTTCGTATATGCTTCCCTGTTATACATTCATTCCTTATTCCCATCACCTTTCTTTCCATTGCTCTGCCTTTTTATTCTTCCTTTTTGCATTTTGAACTTGAATTTTGTTTAATCTATATTGAATTTTGATTAATTTCATCGAATTCTTTTCATTCTTCTTAAATTACCCTTTTACTCCATGTTTACTGAAATCAATGGAATTTCTTGAATTATAAATGAAATTTCAATTCATTTACATCTTTAGAATTTGAATTGAATTGCTTCGAAGTATTTTAAATCGAATCAAAAAAATTGAATTTAAAATAACATGAATTACATTATTAACGCACTCCAGTTACTTTGAGACACTTTATCGTCGAGAAATTAGTCACTTTTAGTCACTTTTGCCGTTTTAATTCGTCTCTTGTAGACGTTTTACAAGTAAATGAGACTGTTCTATATATTAAAAACTTTGCAGTATTTGAATTTTCGTCTTTGAATTTTACTGGTCAGAGAAAATTGAAGAAAATTCAGGGTTACAGGTTAAAGGGTTACATTGGGTTAAATGAGTCAAGAGCTTTGTTGAAATCCAACAAATTTTATACTAAACAAAATTTTTCGTTGGGTCCACTAAATGTTTTTTTTCCATTTAATAATAATTTGCTATGGTTGAAGTAACCAAAAATTTTTTGAACCAAACATTTTTTCGAGTGTTTAATTAACTAGCCAGAAGAAAATTTTTTCAATTGGAAAATGAAATTTTTGAAAAGTTAGAAAACAATATTCCTGCGGTTTTAAAACCTATAAAGATCATCCAATATTGGCTTACAAGAGGATTTTACGATCGAGGATAAAAAGCGTCGAGTTCACTCTAAAAGGCCGAAAACGTCGGTCAAGCATCTATCAAATGCTTTGCAATGCGCACAACCAATTTGCAACAACGACTTTTTCATCGATCGTGAGCTTAAAACATTCTATTTTTCCTTGTGTTCTCGTCGAATCCAACGAGTTGGACTTGTCGAGCACCAATTACGTTGACTTTTGACAAGAACAAAGGCAAGAAAATAGGGAGAAAACTAGACCACGATTGTGCTTAATACCAGTGTCGGTATATTAAATTATAGGCTGAACTGGCCTGTCAAGTAAATTCTCGTTGACCCTGTTATACTAAAGTATAAGAAAACTCCAAAGCAGTTTTTAAAATATGCGGATTCAAGTATTTTTCCAGGGCTTTTAATTATTACTAACTCATCAACTTTGGAATATCTTTTACAAAATTTAGCAACAAACAATCACATAAATGCATATACTTATAATTTTATAACTTTTTTATACTTCCATGGATCAATTTCCAATTGTAATATTTTTAATTATTTTAAATTATTCCTATTCTTATAATTCTCGTTGAAAAATTTCCAGTTTCTAATGTTATAATATGAAGTGAATAATTTATATGTTTAAAAATTGTAATGATTGAATTCGGATTGAAATTTTGTTAAATGCAAATTTCAGTTTCAAATGTTTTAAGTTAGAGGCCATCCATACATTACGTAATAGCTTTTGGGGGAGTGGGCCAGAAAAATGTTAGAGTTGTTATATAGTGGTGAGGGGAGAGGGGAATTTTTACTGGCACATAAAACTTGAAAAAAATTAATTCTATAGAAAATCTGTATTTCCAAAATTCTATATGGTATAAGGTTTGAGTTCAGTAACTGAAATATAAGATTTTTATAACGTTAAAAAGACCTTATTATGAGCGTGTTAATCTAAATTCTTACGTTTGGATGATTTTGAAGATTAAAATTCGAGAGAATTTTGAAAAGTTACAATTGAAAATTCCGAGTAAACTTCTTGAATTATAAAAATAAAGAATTGAAAATTATTTAATTTTTAAGATTTATATTTTAAAGGCATGTGATTTTTAATTTAATTATTAATATGAATCGTCAGAATTACAGAATTTTTAATTGTATGTAAATTTTAAAAATAAAAATGTCTTTAATTTTACAGAATTATGATTCCAACTACCACAGTTTTAAAGAGTTGCAATTGAAGCCTTAAATTTTGATAATATTGAATTGAAAATTCTTTAATTTTTAAGCTTTATATTTTAAAGTATTTAATTTTAAACGTTTTTTTAAATAGGTCAATTTTGAAAATTCATAATTATGAAAATTATTGTATTTTTAATATGTACAATTCAAGGTTCATTAAATTGAAATGTTTATAATTTAAAATGATGTAATTTAAAACGTTTTTAAAAATATTTAGTTCAACTTTTAAGATTTACAAGGTACACTCTTCAACTTTAGGTTTTGTTACTAAATTTTATTTAATATGAAATGGTTGAAAATATTTGAAAAAGGTACCGCAAAAAATATGTTACGTAATTCATAGATAGCCCCTTATAAATTCTCCACTTTCTCGAGTTTTTAAACAATGACCCTCAAATTAGAATGACATAATATTAAAAGGTATACATTTCAAATTAGAATATTTTGAATCTGCAGAATCACTCATTTATAACTTTTTCATAACGATCCACAACATATCTTGTTTTCCTATTTCTTCTTGCTAGAATGACAATTGTCATTCTAGCAAGAAGAAATAGGAAAACCTAGAACTTAGCTCTTCACGGGAATTCGGAAGGATTGGTCTGAAATGTTTTGCTTCGCTTAGCTTTTCTACGTTTCATATCTTCACACTTGACTCTGTGATGAGACTCACAAAGATATGATTACTATGAATAGACATGCTGATGATTTCTATACCAGGGCCGAAATGACAGACAGGTAACTTAGAGCAGACATTTTTCTGTATGCAACTACAACATTTTCAACTCATATTAAATAATTCTAATGATATTTTGAGAAACAGAAGGCTAATAACTATGAATCATTCTAATTTTTGTAATATTTTTCGTAAACCAAAAAAGTTCATATAAAATTCTCACGTGACTCTTGAAGTGAATTCTCCTTGAAGTAATTAACTCTTTGTGTTAGCACTTAATAGAAATAAAATAATAGATGGAAAACAAAACGACTTGTAAGTACGAAGTATTGTATTTGTTCGTCATTGGAAATCAGTAAGGAATAAGGATGTTAAAGGGAATGACTGTGGGGGCAGTTTCACACGTGCCAGCCCTATGATTGTGTATGCCAAAAGCATTAACCCCCTTGCGAGTGGCACACTTGTGGGGAGGTGCGTTTATGGTAGTCCAACCCTCGGTACAGGGGTACCTAACTACCGATGTCCCATATATCAATAGTCAAGGACGAAGGGCACATGCATTAGGCTTAGGCCTCGCGAATGCCCAGCTGCTGCATACAGTACAAGGACTCTCTTTATATCCCCAAAAAGTCACAGAGGACCAGGATCGTAAAATTTAATGTCATACCATCAAATCGGACGAAGGGCTTCACTACTGTTATGTCCTGTCGGTTCTACTTTATTTTCGATTATAGCTGGTCTGCTGAGAATTATATTTTGCAAAATTGCAAATTCATAAACGATAATCTTCGATATTGTCAATTATACCCGAGTATATCTCTCCGTGTAAACAAAAATTTAGCATGCGATTGATCTAGGTCTATAGGAAAACATCTGGGAAATAGATCCAAAAATAGATCCAGAATCATGATTGTCACAATGTCAAAGAATAATGTTTGTAACTTCCGAAATAAGTAAAATTTGTATTGGAACGTAAATTACTTCATTTAATAATTGATGTTATTTTGTGCACTAAGGTAATTAATTAATTAATTTATGATGTTAGATATTCCCGATTACTGATCAAATATTTTTCTGGAGAAACGAGAAAAAATCTTTCTTGGCCCGGATTTGAACTGAGAACGCCACTATTCACGAGTGGTACGTTAACCAAATAAGCCCCGTGGCTTCAGGAGATAAATTCTGGTTTCACACTCCGCCTGTGAGACGGCACAGAAGAGACATTGATCACAACAAGCAGTTTTATTAATTTTTTATCTACAATCCTGTTTTCGGTCTCACAAGCGGAGTAAAGTATTAACATTTTTAATATATTTATGTAACATTATTATAACTTACGACCTGCTACAATTTTTATCATTTTACAACTGGAATAGAATACCACAATATAACCTCTCTCAGGCTCAAAAATTCTCCGTTACACCCAAGCTGGCTTTGCCGCTCCTGACGTTATATAGTGCAACCGTGAGTGCGAATCGTCCGAGCAATCATCGAACAGTCTGCGCGAAATCAGATGGAGTCAGGCGGAGTCGAGAGCAGTCAGTGCGAGTCTACATGTTTAGGTGGGAGTCCATAGCAGTCAATGGACTTTCAGAGAGTGTTTATTGAAATTAGTGATATGTCGCAATTGAAATCTCATTAAGCTGACGAGAACGAAGGAATCGTATGAAATCCTATGAAATCCGAGATTAACTCATGTCATATGAAATTGAATGCAATCGTCGGCAAAGATTTATCTGATTTCATAGTGAATGGCCCCACGGTGTAACCCTTCAGGATGTTTGATTTAAAGTATTATTTTTCTATAATCCTACGTGCAGTATATTCATTGCAAAAATATTATTCAAATAAATTTTATAAATAATTTCGCAGAACAAAATCAGAATATTTTAATTGAGTAATAATTATAGAGCTAAATTTAATAGTGATTAACCCAAGGGTTCATTTATTAAAAGAAAAGAAGCTAAAATGATATCTTTATTTCAATAAGTGACTATAGTGACTATAACTTAAAAAAGTGACTGAAAAGTGATTTGATTGAGAAAAGGGTCTGATTTCCATATTTTCCCTGGCCTGCGGCCATCTTGTTTAAGGCTTTATGTAAATACTTCTATTTCTAATATTAGATCAGGCAATTGGGTCGGTACATTGGAATTCTGATTTGCCGATGGTAAACGGAATCTTCGGCTGGAACTGATCAGGTCAAGTAAAACGAGAATTTAGATAAAGTAGGTGATTCGGAAACAATCGATTTGGATTATAACATTTTCCAAAAAGGAAAATAAATAAAAAAAAATTAATGCATTTATAAATTTCCTAATATTTATTACATTATTTTTACAAAAATTTAAATAAAATCATTTCTTTCAAAAAATTGAGTTAAAATTATTTGGACTTCGAGATTTTCCCAAAATCCGGAAGAGGAACAGTGTTAAATGTATAATCTTCTCTGTTGAATTTATTTTTATCTTATTTTATGTTTTCTATATAATTTCTTCTGTTATTCACATGTTT
>NC_046665.1:81295971-81296537 GCF_010883055.1 Belonocnema kinseyi | reverse complement strand
ATAGAGTGATTTAAGAGAAAACTCAGTGTTCTTCCTGAACAAATAGTTTTGCTATGCCAGTCTGTGATAATATGTATTTCAAATAGTCTGGAAGAAGTCGACAAAATAAGGTTTTTCCTTACCAATACTAATTAGTTGTTTCTCAGACGTTAAATTAAGAAATTTTACACCCCAAAATTCTTTACATGTCTTTCATTAGTTTTAATTAAAGTCATATCAAGAAAATCATGAACGAAGGGCACTTAGAGTTAGGAAAGATCAACATGAAAATAATGTTCACAGAAGTCCTAGATATCATGCAGTCCTTTCAAATCATAAAATGACACATGGTCACTATTTCATTTCAAATGATATTAAAATTCCTTATCAAGAGAGAAATCAGAAAAATAGAGAATTCATAGAGATGTTATTAATAAAGAGGGAAGATAAAAAACCTATTAATTTAAAAAGGGACATCTAAAGATACAGCAAAGTATGGGATAGAATTATTCATTGGATAAAGTAACTTTATTTTGCTTAAAAGTAAAAACATTTTTTTACATTCTCATCAAGAGAAGGTATTAGAT
>NC_046665.1:81281319-81295961 GCF_010883055.1 Belonocnema kinseyi | reverse complement strand
TATCAAATGTCCACGTTTTGAGACCCCCTGAATCCGAAAAACAGGTTTTCACTAATGTGTCGTTTGTTTGTGTCTCTGTGTGTGTGTCTGTAGATTTTTAGTTTGTAAGCAAGATAACTTTCGAAAGAATTAAAAGATTGGATTGGCCTTTGGTATACTCCTTTAGTGCCCTAAAATAGAAGCCAAGTTTCTTAGCCAGCCATTTTGGATAAAAATTCAAAAAGTGAGCGTATTTTGAAAATTTTTGAGACCACTTTTTTTAAAATTCAAAAATTTTCTGCACGGATATTCATAGTATTCAAACCGACAAACAATTTATTCTAATGACTTTTTTCCATAAAACTAAAATTAACCAGAGTATAGCATTTACAAAATTCCAAAAAACACGAAAATCAACGCACGATATGGAAAAAAGTCAAGAGAAGAAAAATGTTTCTTTTTTAATGCCCCACAAGATTATTCTAAAAAAAGAGTTTTTGGATTCTTACCTAAAGGAGTGCCGCACATTGGGAAGAAAAATGACTTGTTTGTTTCAGAATAACGTACAACATAACAAATCTTCACCGATTTCGATAAAAAAAATTGGAAAAAAAGCTTATAAGATTTCTAAGAGAGTTGTCCAGCCTGATTTTTGAATTAGATTTTCATTTTTTTTATAAATAAACAAATATGACGAAAAAATGGCCTTTTTCTATATGACGTTCCCGGTGCTCGCCAATAACAGTATAATGGTTGAAATCGCTTAAGTTGCATAAAATAGCATTAGTTAAAGATATTCCAATATCAGACAATATACAAAAAAATTTGTTATTAACAAAGTGTTTTTTGAAAAAATGTTTTCTACGAATTTCCATAAATACACGTTTTTTCAAGTTATGTTGCAAGAAATTGGGTTCGAAACAATATTATGTAAAAAAAATTCTCTTCTGATTATAATTGTTTATATTATAAACAAATTTAATGTACGAATGCAGTAATCAGGCATTTTTTGACAGAAATATTCGTTTTTTTCTATGTCAATTTCTTTCAATTTGGAAATTTATTATAATTTTAGCAAAATTTATAATTTGTTGATGAATCTCATAATTTTTTTAACAAATTTAATAAAAAATGCATTATTTGGGCGATTGTCGACTGGAAATTTCGGTTATTTCAATGGCAATCTTTTCAGTTGGGAGCTTCATGACAATTTCAGCAAAATGTATATTTTTTTTATCAATTTTATGATTTTTTAAAAACAAATTTATTAAACAAATGCATTATTGGGGCATCTGTCGATAAACCAATTCTTTTTTGTTTCGATATCAGGCTTTTAATTGGGATCTTCATAATAAATTCGGCAACATTGATGATAAGTTGAGACATTTTATGAATTTTAAAAACAAATTTAACAAACAAATGCATTAGTCGGGCATTTGTGGACGCGAAAATTCATTTTTCTCGATTTCAGTCTTTTTAATTGGGAAGTTCATGATGATTTCAGTGAAATTCATAATTGATTGAGAAATTTTATATTTTTTAAAAAGAAATTTAATTAAAAAATGCATTATTCCAGCATCTGTCGATGGAAAATTTATTTTTTTCGATATCCTAATTAAAACTGTTGACATCGAAAAAAACTATTTTTTCTGTTGAAAAATGCCTGATTACTGCATTTCTTCATAAAAGTTCTTGCAACATAACTAGAAAAAACGTACGATTATGGAAAATCATAAAAAGCATTTTTTCAAGAAATAACTTGTTTATAAAAAAATTTGTTTGTTTAATAATATATATATAATATTGCAACACCTTTAGCTAATATTAGTTTAAGAAACTTAGGCGATTTTAGCACTTTTCTTGTTATTAACGAGCACTGTTAACGTCAAATAGATAAAATGGCCATTTTTTCGTCACATTTGTTTCTTTATTTATAAAAAATTGATAACCTAATTGAAAAATCAGGCTCGGCAACTCTCTTAGAAATCTTTACAGTTTTTTAAATATTTTTTTTTGTTCAAATCGGTCAATATTAGTGGGCTGTACGTTATTTTGAACCAAAAATGTCATTTTTTCCCCACTGTGGGACGGGAATGTCAAAATGAGATCATATGATCTCCCATCTAACACAAAGCTGCTGAAGGTCGGTTGAACTTCTCAGCATAAAACAATAACCAGCTATGACTCTTGGTTGAAACTAATCGCCTCCCACCCCCGTCCCCAAACCCTCCTTAATCGAAGTTTTGTGGGTCACTGATGTAGGGATTTAATTTAGAAGTTGAAAAAAGGTAAGGCTAATGTTTCGACCGTATGTGCTACGTTGATATCTTAAAAATAAAATTGGACATGAGTAAATTCAGTTTTTGAAAACCGGCAGAAGTTTTTTAAATAATGCGCATTTTTTTAAAAGAGACAATGGAACTACGTGTGTTTTAATATCAATGCATGTTATGAATAGTAATAATATACATTTATGGAAATGATAATACAAGTTGAGATATAAATTCGAGTGCGAAGCACGAGATACGTGATGAGAATGTATTCGTTAAAGTCGAAGGAGCTTTAACAAAAAAGAAGTCACTATCACCAAATTACTATTGTGGATGTTTTGAGTTTTAGTTTTAAAAAATCTGCGCGCTCAAACTTGCGAGCTGCGCGCGCAGCGCACAATGACAATGTTCCCGCGAAGCGGGCGGATTTTTTTTAAAACAATCATTTTCTCACTAAAGATATTGATTATATTAGACTTAATCAACTTTTAACGAATATATCAATTGAAATATTTTCTTTTCAGGGATATTAATTTTACATACCTTTAAAGTTCTTCTCATAAATAATCATTGATGAGAATGTCTAAAATAGCCTTGAAACATGCTGGTCCCCTTTTAGTATAAAAAAGACGGAAAAGGAAAAAGTAAGTGGTGGATTTGATTGACTTTTTCTTTTTTTCTCCATCTTCTTTCAATGGTTATTTTTTGTCTCTAATGAGCCGAAAAGTGAGGTAGTTTGGAAGTCTGATTTCAAATTGTAAATCTTTTTCATGCGCATTTCGTATAAAATGAAAAAATATATTTATTTTCGATGTTAAATAGAATTTTTAATAAAATTATTCTAAAAATGTAAATATAATCTGGAAAATTTCAGAACATCCCGTACGAGTATAGAATTTCTCCGTTGTGGGTTAAAGAATTAATCACATGATGTGTGGAAACAATTAAATATTTTATGATCGCGTTATTGAAATATTAAAAAATTATCTCAATTTAGGGGGTCGATCACGATTATTTGCTATTGAATTCCACATTTCATATTTCACATTCGACATTTTTTTTATTCATTCCCAGTTATTTATTTTCAGCTGAGAAAAATTGAAATAAAGTAATTGTGGAATGTGAAATCTAAAATGTGGAATGTGAGATAAAAAAATCGTAATCGACTTTCGCGTTAAAATGATTAGTTTTTCACTGAATATTTGTTTTAATCGCGTACTTGTTTTAGCGGGATTTATTGTATTGGTGATTAGCCGATTTAATTCAATTTAAGTTTTTGTTAGTTTGCAATTTGTTCAATGATTAATTGGTTGAAGCACACAGCAAGAATACACCAACAAAATTTATACTTAAAATAGAAAAATACTGAAAAATCAAATCAACAAGAATGAAATGCATTTGCATAATGTAATATATACTTTTGAAATAGCCAATTGTATATCCGATTCATGAATCTTGATATTTTTGAATTAGCTATGTGACTTGGTCAACTTTTGTAATTTCTTTCAACATTTTTACTTTAGATATAGGGTAATCGGTACAATCTTTGACCATCTTCCAATGATTGGCCACCTCATTTAAATATGCTGATATGAAAGAATACTTTCAAAAAACTACTAATACATAGTGTAAGCTATGTATATAATTTTTTTGTCACTTTGTCAACGAATAATGAGGGGAAATCATGTCAAAAACTGTTTTTAGCTACGGCCAATGATTATACAATTTAGTGGCTAATCACAGTGCTTTAAAAATCAGTGATCTACATGATGTGACCAACGAGATGGCCAATAACTGTACTTCACCACTTTTTAGTTGCCCATCATACAATCATGGAGCTATGCGTTAACCGCAATGTCGTCATGGCCAATAATTGTGTGTTTTGGCATTATTGTTAATTTTTTAAAATATAAATTATATGCTACTTTTAATTCTGAACTTACTTTGGTCAATTATTTCCTTATTACATTTTTTATCCATATGTGCACTTTAGAATTACGTTCGACGCTTATAGTGTTTTTTACAAATTGTTGAACTGCAAAAATTCATTAAGTGAATAACAATTGTACCCATTACCCTATTAGGCTATTTCACAATCACTACTTAATCAGAAGACAATGACTTATCGTCTGCCATCTCGAGTAATGGGTATGCAAAATGCATTTATGCCCTGATGAAAATTATGATTAGTGCAATTTAAAAATAAAATATGATATATTATCTGATTTTTAATTTATACTCGGAAAGAAAAAGTATCCTTTTTTAATAATTCCTTTTTTTTATAATCCAATATTCAGGCTTTGATATCAAGCTGTAAACATTTCAGTAGTATTCTCTTAACATTATTTAATCATTTTTCATTCGTAAAAAAGTACAGCATATCTTTATCTTACTTTTGCGGTCAGATAAGAGATAAATATCACTGTTGCAGCTATACATTTTTTCCGTATACACGTACTTTTGATTACATTTTTAATTAAAGAATAACAGTCTCCTGAAATTAAATAAAATACCCACAAACATAATTTTTGTATTAATTGCTACTCGTACAACTCACCCATACATAATAACCTCCCATGAAGAATTAACAAAGGGCACTAAAATTAACATTTCGTCGGACTCTGCATAAACAGAATGAAACATAAAATAAAAATCGCAACTGCTGAAAACTTTTTCATTTCAACATACATGTGAGAGTAGAAAATCTAGTGTATAGGTAGAGCTTGATACTTACTGATATTTTCATGCAAAATATATCGTCGAAAAAATGAAGAGGCGCAAAACTAATTAGAAAAAAATGATTGAAAAGAAAGAAGGGGAGGATCTAGGTATAACCAGAGTATTGTGCTCAGTGAACAGTTGCAATTAAAAAATATTTCCCGCACAAACGCATCCTCAATCCTCATGGTAAAGTTCGCATGGGAGATCAATGGTCCCATAGGATATGTGCCATCTAGGACTTACAGACAAACGAGAAAACGTGACGAGCGGATATTACCCCCGGGGAATGTCCGTTTGTGACGTCCTAATTCCTGAAAGTCTGCCTGGCTTCTGACCAGTACATCACACTTAGAACCGAAAGAACGGACAACTTCCGGTCGTCGGATGCAACGGTACACTACTATAGTGTCTATACCTCCGGAAGCGGTCAAAGTTTATTCCCACGAGGCAAGGTTCAAATAGCAGCTAGATACTCACTTCATGGTGATCTGCTTGAGAAAGTTTGTTATAAACCTGCATCGTCCCAATTGAACAACATATGGAAAGAAAAAAATACGTATATAATACATATTCAAATTTTCACTCAAAGCTCTAACTTTTCGTTTCATATTGCTAAGAAGAACGTTTGCGAAATGACGATTTTTTCAATTCTAGACCCTCTCATTGCCTATTGTCAGGAATTAAATTAGATTTTTTACCCCAACCCCTTTCTTAAGCAAGATTCTATATATTTTAATCAATATATTAAGAATATATATTAATTATATTCACTATAAACGAGATTTCAAAGGATTACAGATAATTATTCTCCAACACATTTTAATCCTATGCTTTTTGTTTAAAGAAAATCTAGACTTTGTCTCGAAATGATAAACATTTCAAGGGATCTCTTAATATTTCGAAATTTTTCATGGAATTTCAAGAATTTTAACCAATTTTCAGGTAGCTTGAGGAATTGTCATGAGATTTAAAAAAATTTAAGTGGTTTCAAGGTCTTCAAAAGATTTCAAGGATTCTCAAATTTTTAAGGGATTTTCACAGCTTTTAAAGGATTTCAAGTGATTCCCAGAGAGCTCAATTTTTTAAAGGATTTTCAAGAGATTATGTCGGACATTCAAGGAATTCATGGGATTTCAAGAAATATTCACATCGTTAAAAAAATTAAAGGGATTTAACATTTTTTCAAAGAATCACAGGATTTCAAAGGGTTTCATTTGAGAGCGAAGTATTTTCACGAATTTTGAAGAATATCCGGGAATTGTAATGGTATTTTGAAGACTTAAAAGAAATTTAAAGGGATTTTATAACATTTAAAAGAGTTCACTGGGTTTAGAAGCGAATTGTGAAACTTATTAAAAAGTATTAGCTTCTGGGTGTTTTCTTTATTTTTCGAATTATGAAAAACCGGTTAATATTGGTGGTGGATTAGGGAAAAGTCTTAAGGTTTATCACCTCCATCATTCTCCGAGGGATTATTATTTTTATGAATTTTCTAGGCTCTAAAATAATTATGAAATTATTAACTTCCTACCGAATTCAAAATATTAAAAAATCGATCTTTTCACCTATGCACACCACTAGATCCTAATCTATAAAACCAATTGGTAGCAAATTTTTTCTATCTCTTAAATATTTAAATAGATTTTACGTATTATACTATATTTTTTATATCAAGAATTCTTGCAATTTATGCCGAGAATATATTGCTACAGGCTTCTCATTCAAATTTGGTGTAAACCGGTTGGATGGCTTAGACTGCAGAGAGGAGTAGAGGTAAAATTTTTCATTTTTACATTCTCATCAGAGAAGGTATTAGATTTGTGTAAAATCCCCCCCCCCCCCAATTTTGGTCGGTCCACGTTGTCCAAAATGTCCACGTTTTGAGCCCCCCTGAACCCGAAAAACAGGTTTTTACGAGTGTGTCTGCCTGTCTGTATGTCTTTCTGTCTGTATGTGTGCCTGCCTGTATGTATGTCTTTCAGTGAGCATGATAAGTTTGGAAAAAATTAATCTATCAGATTTGCCTTTGGTACACTGGTTTAGTCTCCTAAACTACAGGTCAAGTTCGTTAGGCAGCCATTTTGGACAAAATTTGGGCACATTTTGAATATTTTTGAGACCATTTTTTTCAAAATTCAAAAATTCTCTGCACAGTCATTCATAGTATTCAAAAGGGCAAACAATTTATCCTAATTACTTTTTTAATCTAATCAAAAATTATTGAAGTTAAAACATTTACAAAATTTCACAAAAACACACGAAAATGAACATTTTATGCCGAATAACGCGCGATATGAAAAAAAGTCAAGATAAGAAAAATGTTGCTTTTTGAATTCCCTACAAGATTATCATAACAACTTTTTGAATTTTTTTGAAAAATCAAAAATTTTAATTTTAGCACTATACCTACAAAATAATGAAAAATCCAAAAAGTGCATTTTTCGGCTAAACTGTGCCAAATACGGTGAAAGATGACATAAAAAAAATTGTGCATTTAAAAAATATCTACAAATTTGTTATTAACCACTTTTTGATAGTATGCGTATTTTTGGCCTTAATCATGAAACACATCATAAACAGTAAAAAAAATCTGCCCACTATCAAAAAATTATTCACGACAAATAATTTTTACATTCTCATCAGAGAAGGTATTAGATTTGTGCAAAATTTGACACCCCCCCCCCCAGTTTTTGTCAAATGTCCACGTTTTGAGACCCCCTGAATCTGAAAAATAGGTTTTTACTAATGTTTCTGTCTGTCGGTCTGTCTGTATGTATGTCAAGTTTGTTAGCCAGTTATTTTGGATATAAAATTCAAAAAGTGAGCGGTATTGAATATTTTTGAGAATATTATTTTAAAAAGTTCAACAATTTATCCTGATGACTTTTTTCATAAAACCAACAGTTACTAGAGTTAAAGTATTTACAAAATACCAAAAAACACACGAAAATTAACGTCTTAAGCCAAATAAAGGACGATATGAAAAAAGGCAGGAGGAGAAAAGGTTTGATATCTAAATGCCGTACAAGATTATTATACCAACTTTTTAAATTTTCTTGAAAAATCAATGAAAGTACGTCTGTCTTAATACAAATGTAAGTTATGGGTTATAATAATATACATTGATGGAAATGATATAATATTTCAGGGATAAACTCGAGTGCGAAGCACGAGATACGTGATGAGAATGTGTTTGTTAAGGCCGAAGGGGCTTTAAAAAATAGAATTCACAATTGCCAAATTACTGTTGTCGATGCATTCAACTTTAGTTATAAAAAGTCTATGCACGAAGATCGAGCGCGTAGCGCGAGGTAAAAATATTATCGGGTGCGAGATTAATATATCATCGAGCGCGAAGCGCAAAAACCAACAGTCGCGCGCCCAAGGCGCGCTCAAACTTGCGAGCGAAGCGAGCCGCGCGCCATGAAACTGTCTCAACAATAATACATAAGCAAAATGATTTACTTTTCAATCATTGTTGCAATATGACAAAGGAAAAATGTTCAACAAAATAAAATATATTTCTATGAAATCTGATAGAAAATGAGGTATCGGTTAATTTCAATAAACCTAGCCACTCTTCCATTTATTCAATTAGTTTAAAAAGAAAGTTGTTCAAATTATTATTCACAAAGAATACAAAGAACATGAAATCCCGACAAAACTATCTGTGAAGATCAACCAAATAAGTTTGCGAAGTTAAATTTTTCCAAATAATTTGAAAAAAATATTCACATAGTAAAATATATTGAAAAAAACTTTTCTTATAAAGTTCCGTATAGAAATTGTTCAAATAATGTTTACAAAGATATTTAAGACATTATACAACCTAGCGGGATTTACGATCGTATACACAGTTCCGGGGACTGTCGTGGAGGGGAAGTTCCCTTATTGAATTGAAGCCACTAAGGGGTTTATATTAGAGTAGTAGCGGTTTAATTTGAAATTTGGATGCGATAAAATCAATATTTTCAACATGTATTTAATAATTAAAATAATATTTAAGATTAGAAATGAATTTAATTAAGTGGACTTTCGAAAATATCACACAATTAAAATAATGCAACGAGATATGTTAGTGTTTATAATAATGTTTGAATTGGAATGCCAGAAATGTAAGGAGGCTAAAGAATATAGATAAGAAAAACTTACTGATAAGCAAAGTTGCGCTTTGAATACTTCGTACAAACGTTTTTTGAAATACTGAAAAAAATCATTTATTGATGTCGTTATGTCGCAAAAGGCATTTTGTTAGAGATTGCACATCTGCAGTGAACTGCATCAAGAGTCTGTTTGTGTCAGTGTCACTCCGTCTTTGAGGCTAGGAAACGTGTTCACGTTTTCAAACTTTTTACTCCTCGACTAGTGCGCCATGTCGCGCGGTGGCAAGATCGCGAAACTTTTTGGCTTACGTAAGTGAACTTCCCCCAACACGAGAGACCCCGGACCTGTGTATACGACCGTGGCGGGATTGAATATATAAACAAAGTGATTTTAATAAAAAAATTGATCGTTACGTAATATTGATGGTATAATATAATCCAGCCAATTTGTATAACATCTTGAATAACTCATTGTAAATTTAGTTTACAAATAAAATTCTCTTAATACATTTTACAATGAATATTATTCTGATTCATCTGATTCCGTTATATAATAAATATTCGAATAGTTTCTTCACTTTTAGTATGTAATTTCAATACAATCTATTCATTTATGAAAAAATAATTACCAAAAATGGTGAGTTATATTTTGAAAATGCAGATGTTGCAAAAGATGCAAAGCGTTTCTACGGAAAAAAGGACTAACCGAAATTATGATGTGCTTTGGTGATATCTTCTTCCTTTCTCCGTAGAACTAATTTTAGAGACTTATAGCAATGCCTTTTTAGCTAATGATGCAATAATTAATTTAAACAATATTAAACACTCAAACAAATCATTTCGACAGATCAATACATCCCTCTTCAATTATTCAAATGATATAAAAAACTCATTTTTCGATTTTTAACAATACTGTATTTTTACATAAAACGAATGGCTGACTATTATAGTATCCAATAAAACCTAATAATTTACAAATTTATGTTGCAAGAGTTTAAACGAAACATTAATCAGCACATTTCGCCGATAAAAATGGAAAGGTCAGGAATCGAGAGTTCTAAGAATGATGCACTCGAGAAACGTTGAGACGTGCAAATTTATAAAAAAAAGTAAGCACGCATAATTACCGCTACTTCGAGTGTGTATACTATATATATGTGTGTGTGTGTGTGTACATATGCATATGTATTGTCGATATCGAGGAAGCTTGTTGCTGATCTCTCGTTCAGACCGAGCAAAGTAGTTTGCGGATGTTAAGTGTCAGCCTGACTCCTGCGAAAGGGCCAGGGGTTAAACTCTGAAGAGGCCCTACTTTGTCGGTCATCGAAAGAGAGACGAAGAGCGGCTTCCAAGAATATTCTATCTTCTGCTTCCACACTCTGGAACCATCTATCGTTCCGCATCTCGAACGTGCATGCTCATTTTTTATCTAGCCTCTATACCTTTACCTGCTAAATCTACATCAGCAATTTAACCTTTTTAAGTTAAGACTTTAGAATCCTACCATCTTATAAAAAACATTATATAAAGAAAGAAATATATCTTAAAACTAGAAAGAAATTACTTTCTGTTAATTATGCCTTAGGTTTTATCCCACGTATTATAGCGCTGGAACAACAATCTAATTCTTTGTACATTGAAACATGCATTACAAATATTCAGTAAATAATTGGGATAGTACGATTACATCTTGACGTTTTCGAATGTCAAATTTTTCGAAACCGACTAAAACTGTTATGGAATCGTAAATATGCGAATCGACTCAGCACGTGAGTCATGATTTGAATTTTTTCAAACTGACTCAAACTGTGATCAAATGGAGAAAAGCCGCATCGATTTATATACCCCAGTCATATGTCGAATTTTCCTAACCGAGTAAATATCAATAATAACAGTTTTAGGGGCTGCCTCGCACTGTAATTCTTACTAAATCGGTACCCTCGAAACGCAAACTGTTAGCTCCGCCTGAAGCGGTTCCAATTGGAATACATAACATTGCGCAGTTTACTCGACTGAATACTCGCGTACTGTGGCCCTTCCAAGGCATTTCGAGGCAAGATTCGCAACCGTCTCTCGCCTTCATAAAAATTGATGCCTCTATGGTAAAAAATGGTTATATATTTTTAGATCTTAAGTTAAAAATGGAAAAAATTCTTTTTGTAACGATCTTATGGATGCGCTTTGCTGGGCATAATCCAAATTTAATCATTAAGTAATTGATTTTTTTATGCTGGGAATAATGCGCTTAAATCAATTTTTTGAAAGCTACAAAGCTAATTGAATGCATCTATATATCGTAATATTCAAAATGTAATCTATTTTTTGATACTACATGAGAATAAGTAGTCTACATTTTGAATTTTGCTTACATTTACTAAACTTGGGGTCCAAAACGAAATTAAGACAATATACATATTACTTGGCTTCTCACATTAATATTTACTTATGATTCACCTCATACAGCTATCAAACAGCTTTGATATAAAAGTATAGAAATAAAACCGTCCTCAATCTTAATTGGAGTCGGTTTCAAAAAATTCGTCTTGATCTAAACTAGAGTCACTTTCGTAAATTTCGGCTCACGACTCATGCGCTCAGTCGATTAGGATTCTTTTCTATTCGATCACAGCTTGAATCAGTGTTGAAAAATTCAACATTCCAACCCGCCTGCTCGAATCGAATTTTTTGCGATGCAATTCTCAATTGAGTCGAATCGGATTATAGTCGGTTTAAATCGACTCATGCAAATCACTGCATTTTCAAAGCTTTTTGCGGTTATTTGGAGAACCGTTTGAGCTACCGCAAAAACAAGGTGGTCCTTGGGTTCAATGTTAAAGAAAGTATACAAGTCATACAGTAGCTTTTGTTCAGATAAATTCCTACATTTAATTACATCGTGATTTTCGATTTTTCAACTTAAAAGATCGACCGGGAAAATCTCGAAGTTCTGACATGTAGGCACGAAAAACTACTTTCCAAATGAAACATCCCATTTCTTGAATATTTATAAAGGTAACTTCTATTAACTAGTGTATTTAAATTGATAAGGATGTGACAATTAAATTTTTTCAACTTGAACGCTTACAATTTGAAAACAAAAAAAATAATATAAGATATTCATAATATGAAAAATAAAGTATTGCAATATTTCCACTACGAGCGAATGCAAATTTAAACGTTCAAACTATTCTTGTATTTTGTGTTTTTGCACAGGTACATTACATTTTTTGTGTTAAAGTCTTCAGTTCGAAAAATTGCTGTTGCAAAGATGACTTCCAAAACACCAGATTATACACTTTTAGACGAGGAAAAGAAAAAGGGAGATTTTAGAACTTTACAATTATAAAGAGACCGGATGGGACCAAGTTGCTGAGAAAAAGTGGTTCATCCCTTATAAATACGTGGAACAAAGGGAAGGTTACCACAGTTTTAAGGCGACACCCTTCGATACTTGCGGGTTTTATCTTTTATCGTTTCTAAGATCAAGTATTTTTCTCGTTTCTATCAATTTAAAAAATATTGATTTGCTTTTTAATTATTGAAAAAACAAAATATCAACTTCAGTAATTAATTCATATTTTAGACTAAATGGCGAATATCAAGATATGCCAAAACTAGTTTGGCTTTCAAACATTATTTTGTGTTTGACAAGAGCCAAAAAACACTTTTAGATCAAATATTTCAATACCTGAAGTAAGTTTCATTGTTGAATTATTTTCTATTACAGGCTGTATAATATTACAAATCATAAATTCAAAAATTGAGTTATTAGTTGGAACCTCTACATGATACCCAATATTAAATCTCATTTCCCAATCAATTTTTTCTCAGGAACTTTTAGACTTCGGTTTTAATGTATTTTTATTTTTACATTTAAAAATATAAACAAAAATTACTAGTTCCAAATTATTTATTTGAGAACAAAATCTGAAAGACAATCATTTACTGGCACAGGCTACGAAAATTTTTCGCATTAGACTTTATAGGTGATTACAAAAAATTCCGTATTTGGTTCAAGAAAAATTTAGGTTAGGCCGTTAGGCTGATAAGGATTATCAACATCTATTGTTTGTCTTCTACAAAGACATGCTAACAGTATGAAAATTAATTTAATTTAACGGACTTATTTGTCAAAAATGATGTATAATAGTTTATTAATTAAATATTTCCAGGACTTAAAATCCTCAATACAGAAGATTGCCAATTTCTTGGGAAAGGATATCGATGAGGAAAAAATCTCAATAGTGAATTGAGAGAACATATATGAATGTGGAATTCTTTTAAAAAATGATACTTTTGTCAGAAAGGGAAAAAATGGAAGCAGAAAGGGAAGTTTTTACTGTGAAGAACTGGAGAAAGAAGTTGATAAATGGATAGTTAAAAATTTTAAAACCATTTTGATTTCAACTTTTCTGTACAAGATATTAAGCCTGAATTCTTTAATTATAAAAACTTTCAAGAGAACAATTAAACAAATTGTTTGGTATGACGATTTGAAAAATGAAAAATAAGGCTGCAGTCATTTTAGATTTTAAATTCAAATATAACTCTGAATGTTTTATTTCAAAAAATGTATTAGTGTTTCGCTTGTTATCTATTTAAATTAGTGTTTTTAATTAGAAAACTGTAATTACAAGTGATCGGTGTTCCAGAATGAGACCTCTTTTTCTGAAATTTCTCGCTTTAGTCGCAGTAATTTTTCTTTTGCTGACCTGAAGGTATCTACCATAAAAAAAAGCTTTTTAAGAGGATTAACTGGATCAGAATCGGCATTCGGATCTCGTCAAGCGAAGATCAAAGATCTTTTGTGTCCATATTCTCATCGCTCGTGCTGCTTGCTGGATTCAGTCTGACTTCTACTAGTTTTTATAGAATTCATACTTATATCAAAAACTCCTGATCCATTTTGTTCACGACTAGAGTTTCCTGCGTTTCAATTTCTTTTAAAGAACGAGAATTTCTTTTAAAATAAAGTATAAAACGTTTTTTTGTCAATGTTATTAGGGATTGAATGAGAGTAGAATGATTCTATGAAAATCCTTCATTAATTCTAGTCCACTTTCTACATAGAATATCTGATGAACTTAAAAAGATTTAAAACGTACACACCAAAACCGCGATGACGGACCTCCGTCTGATGTCTAGCGGTCCATCGTATTTCTAGTACTTTTGAAATTTTGTAGAATTTGATTGGAAATTCCATAGAATTATTCTACTAAAATTCTTCATCATTTTTTCACATACATATATAAATAAGGTCAATCGCCCTTGGCAAATGGTGTCAGTGAGTCAAGGAATTTCTCTCTTGAGGGAAGATTCGATATATTTAGATATAAATAAGGGTGGAATTTTCCGCATAAATGGAAGTAACGAAGCTGACAAACGCTCCCAAAGGGATGTCCATTTTAAAACTGCCCTCGGCTATACGCAAACGCACCAGATAAAGTTCCAGCCCAGATTCTTTTACGTCATACGAGGGTGGATTGATAAGTTTCCGGCCTGACCAAGAAAAACAACGTTTTTAAGAATTTTTTTTTTTATTTCTCAACATAATCTCCTCCAAGGCTGA
>NC_046665.1:81260012-81281219 GCF_010883055.1 Belonocnema kinseyi | reverse complement strand
GCTACAAGCTATCTAAAGATGGTACTATAGAACGCCACCTCAAGGTAGGCCTAGTGGCGCCATCTCTTGGTCAGGCCGGAAACTTATCAATCCACCCTCGTAGCATAGAAAATTATCTGACAAGATTAATATTAAATAATCAAAACTTTCTCTAAAATTTTAATATATTACAATGAGTAATTACAATAAAGCAGATCTATTGCTGTTAAAAATGTCAGGAAAATTTGATCATAAAAGTCTAAAATCAAATAATAACAATAAACAAAAGTTATATGAAAATTCAATATAGTTTGAGCTTGTTTTTGAAAATGGCACTTAAAAAAAGGAAGTGGGGAGATATGTCCCCGCAATCCCCGCAAAAATGGACTATTGAGAATAAAGACGAAAAATAAACTTTTTAGTGCATCTCCAATGCAGAATTCAGTTAGTTTCTGAATCGTGCTTAGTTTGATCGTTATCAAAGTTTCAGTCGCTAGGACCTGTCTTTACTGCTCTATTATCATTGCACTGAATAAATTTGAATTTCTTATATATAAAAAAGCGGCCCGCCTCGCGGGCACATTCTCATCGTGCGCTACGCGCGTGTATCGCTCCGCGCGCAAGTTTGAGCACGCCTAGGGCGCGCGTCGGTTGAATCTCGCGCAAATCGCTCGGACATAATTACACCTCGCACTTCGCGCTTGAATATTTATTATTTGCATTTAGAATACTTGAATTCAACTTTATTAAAAATACCTCTTTTAGATTGCAGCATTTATATGCGTCTTTATATTCTGAATTTTCTACTTAATAAGCTATAGTCAAAGATTAAGTTTCTCAAAGCTCTGTAGGCTTTGAGGTACATATTCTCAAGTGATTTTCAACGAAATTTTAGATCTTTTTTAGGATCACAATTTTTGTTAATTCATATTTTTTCTTATCTTACATAGAATACTTTTAGCATTTTTTTATAATCTGCGTTTTTAATTTTTGAAATTAACATACACGCAACTCTATCAAAAAACTATTAATAATCTGTAAATAAATAGATTTTAGTTTTAAAATAAAGAATTACAAACTAAGTAACCTCGTGTATAAGAATTTGATTTCATCATTATGAACTGAAAATATCTAAAACTTAAATTACTCATTTAAAAATTTGAGAATAAGTCTTTTTAAATACGAGGTATATTTTACGAATATTTTTGAATTGCGCAAGTATTATTTTTAATGAAGTTAGATAGAAATGAATAAAAGCGTGCATATAAACAATTATTATATTAAAATTGTTCTTGAAAAAAATTATATTATAACTTCTACCGAAAAGGGTCGGGTACAAAGAATCTTATCTATAAATTTAATATCAAAATCCATGAAAATGTGATTCAAATTTATAATTATCGATCACCAGTTCCCAAAGTTAATTTATAAATATATAAATCTGAAAATCCACAAAAGCAATTACATTTGGACCTGTATTTCCGTGAACTGAATTAGTGCGTTTCTAGAACTGATGGCCACCGCAATTTCTTAGTAAGAGGAACCGCAGGGCCGGGAGGGGGGGATCGGCTCAGTCAATTTTGACAAGCAGCTCTAGGGGCACACTCTCAGCGCGTTAGTTGCATTATGTTGCATCATGCCATCAAATCCAATAGAAATCGTTCATGGGGCCCTGCCTGTTTCCGTTCGAAATCCCTGGATTTTTGTTGCGGGACATGTCCAGAATCACACAAATTCAGGTTCCAGCATACAATTAACAATAATACATTGCATTGCCCTTCTCTCAAATTTCAAATTTCAAAAATCCTTTAAATTACTCAATTCATGCATGATAATTAGCATAAAAGTATATTTCAAAATTATAATTTGAATATTCGTATGTATATTTCTCAACGAGAATTACAGTATCATAGTTATTTTATATAAGAAATCAACGTTTTAAAAATAAAATACTTGAAAAATATTCCCAGGATAAAAGCCAATCTTCGTCATAAATTCAAATATATTTTTAGTACTTCGTAAATCAATATTCTCAATAGATAATAAAAATCCGACTTTTACACTTTTTGACTCAACTTTACGAGAAAAGAAACTGGATCTCTCATTGTCTTGAACAATCGAGTTCTCTATTCTTTTTCTGCGATTTTTTTTGTATTCAGAATCTAATTGCAAGTGCAGTTGAGAGATAAAGACAATAATTACACTGAGCGAGAAATCGAGAAACTGTATAGAATGACAAATCTTGAAAGGTATAGTAAATGACAATGCTTTCAGTTTTTTTCAGGTATGTTGAAAAACTTAGAGCGAAACGTCGATCGAGTGCTTCAGATTTACTTGATTTTTTCAAGTTTTACGGGGCCATGACGGCGAAGCGTCCACGAAGGCGCAACACAGTAAAAGATGCAGAAAGTTGCGATTTACGAAGAAGAACTCAGAGGTGAAACTCAAACCAACGGAGGAAAAACCTTGACTGCAATGATTTGCAAGCCCAGAGCTATCTTTCCTGCACTGCAGTTTACGCTTTCCCTCTGGGGCTTCCGACATTTCTAATGAAAAACTAACCCAGTTATTCATTTATTTCCAAGCACTACAAATTAACCTTAAAAGTATTATTTTTTACGTTTCTAACAGATATCTAAAAAACAATTTATTTTGAGAGGACAAGACTAGTCCCAGTTCTTTATCATATACACTAAATGTTTAAACTTTTAATTACTACAGGTCAGGGAATTCAAGAGAGTTACGAAATGTCAGGGAAAACCTGAAAGAATCAGGCAATTTTCGATAAACTGATGAAGAAGTTTATCAGATGCTGTATGACTATTGTCTAGACTTCAAAATCTTAAGCCTATTCTCCTTTTTTTCCTTTTTTGAAAAATTACACTTTTCCCCTGTCTTTAAGAAACGACCATTTTTCCTCTTTTTCTCGTTTTTTAGCATAACTGGAACTGAATAAATAGAACTAAAAAAAAAATCCAACATTTTTAGTTGAAAGTTAATTCCTTTTAATTGAAATATCTACTATTATATGTTTGGTTCAGAATTTATCTCTTTCAATTAAAAATTCAACTATTTGGTTCATCA
This sequence comes from Belonocnema kinseyi, assembly GCF_010883055.1. Classification (NCBI taxonomy): domain Eukaryota; kingdom Metazoa; phylum Arthropoda; class Insecta; order Hymenoptera; family Cynipidae; genus Belonocnema; species Belonocnema kinseyi. The sequence goes on along the minus strand of NC_046665.1, from coordinate 81,278,156 downwards.
CAATTTCATTATTTCGTTTAAAATCTAACTACTGCCATTTTTTGTGAAGATTTTAATGGTAGAAAATACAAATATTTTGTTAAAAAATCTTGTTTTTTTTTCGTTAAGAATTAATAATTTTAGATTGAAAATTGAATTATTAAATTTTTAATTGAGAATTCATCTTTGTTTATTGAAAAATCAATTACTCGGTTGAAATTTAAATTACTTCCTTACAAATGCATTTTACTGGTCGGATAAAAATTAATACTTTTAGTTTATGTTGGTTGAAAATTAAACTATTTTGTTATAGATTCATCTTTTTTCGTCGAAAATTGGACTGGTTTGTAGAACTTTATTGCCTTTCTGGAAAGAAAATTCGTGTTTTCAGATTTAGAATTTAATTGTAATCTGAAAAATTCGTTTTATTGACTTTGAAATTATACCATTTGTTTAAAAATGCAACTATTTTTCGTTGAGAATTATTTTTTTATTTGAAAATTGTACCATTTAGTTGAAAATTCAACTATTGCTTAAAAATCAACTGTTCGCGTAAAAATTCAACTATTTGCTTAAAAATTCAACGATTTTGTCAATAATTCAATTATTTTGTTGAATTCAACTACTTTGTTAATGACTATTTTTTTGTAGTCGAAAATTCGTCTTTTTGGATCTCAAATTCACCCTTTTTGATTGAAAGTTCCTCTTTTTAGACAGAAAAGTTCTTGGTTGAAAATTCACCTAATTTCTAAAAAATTTGACTTTTTGTCTTACAAATTTAACTACTTGAATAAAAATGCATCTGTTTTAGGTTTAAGTTTAATCTGTCTTTTTAATCGATTATTTTCTTGTAAATCTATCTTCGTAGGTCCAGAATTCAACTATTTTGTGGAAAGTTCGTCTCTTTTGCTGGAAAGTTCTACTGCCGTCCATGCTAAAATGTTTTGTAAGTACTCTCTGAGTTGAACGGATATATTCAAGAAACAAAATTTGAGCTGAGAACTTTAGTATAGGAACACATCTTCCTTTTTGGTAAAACGCACGCGCTCTTTCTGATTTTGCAAGAAAAAATGGATTATTTAAACAATTTTTAATTGAAAAATGCACTTGCGCATTTTTTTTGTAATCAAATCCCAGCTAAGAAGTACGCAAAATCGCTTGCGGATTGTTTCACTGTAAAGTTAGTGAGCGTTCGGCCCTTAATACAATAAGAGAAATCCGCAAATGCCATGCATAAAATGCCGAATTTGACCTTACGTACTTACGTACAGCACATGCTGGCACATACGGAGTTTTGATTGTGGACCAAGCAGCGTGCTCGGCCACTTTTGACAGACAAAAGATTCGCAAAGTACTTATATTATTCCCTTGTATTTCGTGATGCATTCGCCTTCATTTACAAATTTTAGGCACCGCAAAGTACTTTCCATACATTTTTATGTTACACTTCGTCAATTTGCTCAATATTCGGAATTTTAAACATTAATTTTTCATTATAAATTATTAAAAATTATAATGTTAACCATTATAGTCAGACACAGCTTACTATCACGATTCCACTGATATAAAAAACTAATTTTTTGAAAAATGTCGCTTATCTATGTTCTTACGTTGTAGAGCAGTCTACTAATTGTTTGTAAATGCGAATATTCGGTCTCAAATTAATTTTGTTGTAATTTTTGTTTTTCAAAATCCAACTATTTGATTAAAAAATTATTTTTCTTGATTGAAAATTAACTGTTTCCTAAAACATTCATCTTTTCAGCTTGAAATCTAAAATGTTTCCTTAAAAATTCGTTTCTTTTGGTAGAAAACTAATTTTTGTTTTGTTTGAAAATACAACGATTACGTTAAAAATTCAACTTATTTTGACTTGTTATCATAAGCGATTGATTATGAATTCAACATGGTACCTACAGATATAAATTTTATTTAAAAAAATTTTTGTGATATTATTGCCCTATTTTTGTGAAAAATCACATGTTTTGAGAGTATTTAGTCTGCGTACTTTGACTGCTGTCACTAAAAGAGTTAAAGTATTATTAGGATCAGGATTTCGTAGCAACCTTGAAATTGACAAACGTACAAAAGCATTTACCGAAACATAATTTACTGAAGCCGAATTGAAAGAAAATCAAAGAATTGGTTTTCAGACTTGCAATTCCATTCGGGAAACTGCAGTTGATTACGATATCTAAAGTTATGATGATAGACAATGAATGCAAGTGAATCATTAATGGTCACTGACATTTAACACACTGATACATTCTTTCACTTCCGTTCAGAGATGATTGCTTTCTATTATTATTTTATTTGCATGAAGTCATATCTTTTTGTAATGAATAATACCACACGGAGAAACTTTCTGTTATAAAATTTGATGGTATAATATTTATTTTTACAATAAGACAATAGCAAGCCAGGATATAGAGTCACTATTGCAAGAATTACTATTGTGAATATTAAACTCTGAAGTTATTATGTTTATTAAAATATAAAATAAATGATTAAATAATTGCACTTATACCAAAAGAAGCTTACTATAATCCCTAAGACAGATTGTGAAGTTTACAAAACACAATAGTAAAGACATTCTGTCTATGTTCATTCTACGCATTTCTAATTTTTCCCATAGAAAATAGGAAAAACTGGTATGGTCGAAAGAGCAAAATAAAAGTTAATTCTCATTCACTTCACGCACGATACATTTTATACATTAAACATACAATTAGACATTTATATTTTATTCTAAGCTGAAAGAGAAAAAACCTTGTTAGAAGAAATCAGCCCTGGAGGGAATTGAACACGGATCTCCGGGGCAGCAGAACGGAGATATTTCCCTGTGATAAAACAAACTATAAGGTTTAAGAATTTTATCATCCTCATGAAGTTCGGCGCATGTAATGACGTCATTTGGTACTAAATCACGAAGCACTACATTCAATTGCTTTTTCTTTCATTGCACCTTCCCATTGAAAATAGTAATTTTTCTTACCTGTTTTGCAACTATGGTTTTATCATTTAATTTGTGAATATCACTTTTTTCAACTTCAATCTGCTATCGAAAATATGAATTTTTCTAACTGTAAATGGCAATTATTAGGTTCGTAGTATATTTATAAATGAAATGAAAAATGTATTTCTTCCTATGGCTGCGGCAATAATACTATTTTCTCGGCTATATTCTAGATTGCCATCGAACTTTTGCAAATATCCATATTATAGTGCCAAATTTTACGACCAAGAGTTTCTCCGTACAAACATAAGAAAAAATTCTTGAATGCAGCGATTTTATGATTATTTAATTACAATTTTTCTTAATTAAAAATTTGAACAAAATCAAAGAATAAATTAATCAAATTATAAGAACAGAAAACCCATAAACTACTAATTTTTCGAATAGGAACGAGGATTACTTTCAAAACCGTTATTTAAATTACTTTTTTAAATTGCGAAGCTAATAACTCTGTTAGCTCTACCAGAGAAAAAGAACTGACTGGAATCAGTATTCATGAACATCGAAATTGTAAAATTATGATATAACTGTAACTGCTTGGATTTCTAGAACAACAATTTTTCAAAGGACTCTATTATTTTTACGATTATTTTAATATCACCGGAAACCCCGAACTTTTTTTTCATTTTAACTTCTGGAGTATAAAACCACTGACTGCAAATGAATCGCTAAGTGCAGAAAGAGAACTACTATTTTTGCGTCATTTTCTGAATGTACCCATTAAATAGAGCGTATTCGAATCTATATGAATACATTATTAAGTCATTTTGGCAAAAAGTGTCAATAATTCGCTTTTTGCACTTAGCGAGTCAATAGATATCCATTGACCGATGAATTTTATCGACCGTTAAATAAAAATATAGTTGCCAACTGTTTCAAAAGTTCACAAATTAAAGCAGGGTAAGTTAAATGGCGCTAAGTTCAGTCAAAGTAATTTTACGGGGGAAAAAATCTTTCTAGAGGAAAAATTTACAACCAATTAAGGGAGTATCTTCGGTAATAGAATTAAAAATGAAAATCGTTTGTTATTTGGATGACAGTTGTCTTAAAATGCACTGAAGCTCTGGTTAAAATTTTGGAACCTTTCAGAGCTTCATAATCGAGAAATAAATGATTGAAAATAACATGTGATCTTATGAGAAGACGTACTTTTCGTAGTATATAAAAATATTGATAATGAAAAAATGTGACATAATTCTGACATATATAGAATGTTTTCCGAAATCCATATCTGCTTTGAAAAGTATCATTCAGAGTATATATGTATAGGGAAAAAATTATTTATACCGTAAATGTATGACTGACGTCAGCGAACTGAAGATATGGCAACATCGCATCCTTTCCACGTGCTCTAGTTTATGCGCAAATTTCGAATAACTCGCGTGCTCATACGCAACGTTGCCAAACTTAGAATTGTGACTGAGTGAGTCAATAAGAAGTCGAAGCGTTGTCTTAGCTGACTTGTTATGTACCGAGGGTACTTCCTTAAGTCAATTATTGTTTTTTTCAGATGGATGGATCGGTTGAATAAACATTGTATGAAAAAATAGATGGTACCACATTCGCAAGTAATAGACGGGTGGAAATATCGATGGACTTATTATTATAAATAAAAATAGTACATAAAACATTAAGAAAATAATCTGAACCACATATTTTTTCTTATTTCATGAATAAACGACACTATCAAACAGAAAACGGAAATTTTTATAGCATTAGTACATTTTTTTATTTTGATGTTGATTTTAGTATGATTCATTGGATTGTTTTAAATTATTTGAAAGTTAAAAATATTTTAATATATTTAAATAATAAATAAAAGGAGAAAGTTGTAATTTGAAAAAAACTCAGTTTTATGAAACAGTGGCTGTGGGTAAATTTTATCTTAGCAGGGGACCAAATTGCTGCTACGAAACTATCTACAGTCAGGAAACAAACTTGACGTCTTTTGAGGATACCCTTTTATATTACATCATAAATAAGCTTCATATATTGGAATTTACAATATAATCTAAAATTATGGAAACACCTGTTATTTATACATTTTGTAAAAGTACCTTCATTTCAAAAATACGAATAAAAAAATTAGTCCTCACAGTAGCCCGAAAGTTCATAAAATTCTGCGTCTAATAATCTCAAGCCTTTATAGTACAGTGAAATTCTTCTATAGGGCCGATTTTGGGACTGACGATGGGTGGGAAATAACTCATTATAGCCTGCTCCACTTTTGTTTGTTCATTCCTAAGTGCTAGCCTGAGTGACCACCGCAGGCCCTGCGCACTCCGCGCAGCTCCTGTTACACTTACTTGCGGCGCGCCGTCAATTCTCGGAAGGGCTATCGAAGGGAGGGCTATTGAAGGGTTTCACTATATTTGACTAACTTATTTAGATATTGCTAGACTTTTTTTCCTAGATTCTATCATAGGGTAAATCTTTGTATAAAAAGCTCGTAAAATTTCCAAAAAAGATTGAACCCTATACATTAATTTAAAAGATCAAAATATCATAATTTTTATTAATATTACGAAATATTATTAAAATATATTATACGTAAACATATAAATTGACTTTTTTGTACAAAGTTTGACTCTTAGGTGAAATCCAGGCAAAAAATTATAAAAAAATCTTAATAAGTTATCAAAAAACTATGGAGACCTATAACTTTAAAATGAGACAAAATAACTTAAATAAATGTTAATTAATTTTAGAGTTATTACCATTACCCAGAAATATCGAAATTTAATGTTTTACTGCATTAACTTTCCATAAAAATAATATTTAATGGTTAATAGATAATGAATTTTATTTTTTGATGCGTCTGCTAGTTCTGACGCTTCGCGCTCGATATTATATTTACCTAGCATTACACGCTCGGATTATGTACTCCCCCCAAATTTGTGCACACTTTTTTAAGTTAAAAGGGAAAGAATCGACAACTTTAATTCGATGATTTTGAATTCTCTTTTGTTTCTCAACACCTACCTCGTGCTTCCCACTCGATTTTTTTCAAAGCTGCGGACTTTTCTACATTATGTTCGACACTATTATATGAGATTTGTTATTACATTTATTTCTGTACCGCGGACTGAGATTGGTTATTCAGCTATTACAAAATGACGTAAAACATCAAACGACAAACGACGCAAGATATGAAAGATATTAATAGAAAAATGTTGCTTGCCTAAATTATAGCTACACATTTATCATGAATAATTTTTTGATAGAAAACGTATTTATTTGTTTCAATCGTAAAAATTAGTAATACAAATATTTTGTTGTAAAAACCACACAAAAGACGAAAACAAATGAAAATACATAAGTTTTTCAGCAAAAATGATCTATACAGTTTTTTATAAGACGCAGATACGTGATGGTAATGTGTTCATCCAAGCTGAAGAAGCTTTAACAAAAGAGAATTCATAATCACTGAATTAAAGTTGTCAGTGCTTTGAATTTTAGTTTTAAAAAGTCTGTGCACACATGTATGGGAAGTACAAAGGCTGAGTACGTAATCGGAGGCCAATATATTATTGAACGCGAAGCGCGAGAACCAACAGACTCGCTTAAACTATCAAAGTATCAAGAAGGGTGGGGGGGGGGGGGGTCCAGAAGTTCCTGAAAAATGTATCACGTATTTTGTGAATGGCCCGAAATTGTTGTGTCATTTAAGAATGGACTTTCATTAGGCTCATGCAGATTAATTTATCTTGCAAAAATAGTCAGACATTGATCAGACTCTATAAGTAATCTGGCAATAATAGTTGGTCTTGGGCTAAAAAATCTGGTCAGAACATATCTGTATGATTCTAGACAGTACAGTGTCCGATTAGAGAAAAGGCAAACTAGATAGAGCCCCAACAAAAATCTGATCCAAATTTTCAGGAGAAAATTTTGTCCCCATATAAGGCTAGGCAATGGTGGGACTGTGGTCGGCGGAGATAGTTACACCATTAAGCCATTTCCCTTTCGGGGTAGGCGTGACTCACTCGGTAGGGGAAAGGAGTAGTGTGTGGGAGGGATAAAGAATTTTCAGATTGATCCAAAATTCTCGTGTTATTTAAGTAAATAACACGTTTGTTCCGCAACACTGCTCCGACCCAGGTTGCTGATCAATCTCTCTAGAAATCACCCCAAGCGAAGAACCTCCATTTCACATTAAAAAATTAGACACTGTTCAGACACTGACAATAATAACTAGACTGATAACAAGAAATAATAGATATTAGGTAACAGCTATATTTTCTTAGAAGCCGAAATCTGGCTGAACGTTTAGCTGACACAGCTCAACTATTGCTTTCGGTGCCCGAACATTCGGCCTATCAGTGCCTGATTACAGGTGATTCAAGCTACCTAAGACCCCATATAAACTCCTAATTTCAAGACGATTTCTGCAATATATTACCAATTATTACCCTTTTTTGTTGGAAAATTTAATCGGCTATTGGGTTATCGAGAATCACGAGCGCAGGACATAGACCAGTGTATAATATACATCCTGTGGCTACCTACGCTTTCGCACACTCATACTTCCCTGTAATCGTATTAAACGACTTTCACCGCCTGTCGAGGGCCATTGACTCTATTCGAGAATACGAGCGGTGCTCTCTCGATTCATTGTCTTCTTCAATCACGGGTCAAACGAAGTGCACGCCGAGAGCTGATCAGTAGGGATCACTACACAAGATAGGGAGACGATCCTGAAATAATCACACTTCGTGGACCTTCACATTCTCGGGGTGTGTTGGTTGAAATAGACTATTATCTGAAGTCTGGACATAAATAGAGGTGTTTGAATTAGGCCCTTTAGGTGATTGAGACAATACTGACCCAACATTAATTAGAATTTAAAAGTTAAAAAACTCGCTGGAAAATAGTATAAGCGCGTTCATTGTCATATGTTCATAGAGTATTTTGGATTGCAAATGAATCTAAAAGAATGGAAAATGAAATTTCGAATTGCAAACAAATGTGAAGGGGTGGGAAAAAAAATTTTTGATTGCAAAGGAGTCTGAAGGGAATGGCTCAGAGGATTTTGGATTGTAAAAAGGAGTTTAAGAGGATGTAAAAGGCTAGTTAACCGGTGCCTTATAAGTAAAGTACTTTGCGAATCTTTTGCATGGAAAAAGTGGCAAAGCACGCTGCTTGATAAAGAATAAAAACTCCGCATTTGCCAGAATGTGCTGTACGTAAAGTCTCAAGTTAGAAATAATGACGAGTCGAGCAAAGATGTCCAAGCGAAGAAATGCGCAAAGCGACATCGGTTACATTCGGCATGCCATGCATGACGTTTGTGGATTTCTCTTGTTGTATCGAGGACCGAACGCTCGGTAACTTTATAGCGAAACACTCCGCAAGCGCCTTTGCGTTCTTCATAGCTGGGATTTGATTCCAGAAAAATCCAAAAGTACATTTTTTAATAGAAATTTTTTAAATAATCAATTTTTCCTTGCAAATGGTTTTTCTTGAATATCTCCGTTCAAATTAGAGAACACTTACATAACTTTTTAGTTTGGACGGTAGAATTCATTTCATCAATCGATGGCCAAAACAACTAGGGTAGAAGTTACAGCATCGTTTAGAACTGCCAACTGAAGACTCTAATATAATAAATAGAACTAATTTTTATTATGCCTTCTTGGTTCGCTGATATCCGATAGATGGTCAGTGACGGATGCCGATGATTTTAATTGAACATGTACCGAAAACCTTAAAATACTATAGCATATCTCGTGTACATTATCTTCCTTTCAAGGATAAATAATCTCAATAATTTTATTTCCTTTATTAAAGGTTGGGTTTCTCTTCAGCAAGAGAGGTTCCCTTTTGTTGCAGCTCTTTTATAAATAAAAACTAGTTCTAATAGCAACCCCAGTTTTTTCTGTTTACTCCTCTTTTCGAAATGGACAAATATATTGCTCATTATGTTGCTACATTCCTAATATTTAATAAAAATTTACTTATGAACGAAGAATTAAAATTTTTTAAAGATGTATATTATTGTATGGAGATAGCTACAAACGTTCTACCGAATTATATCAACTACATACCACCACGTCTTTAAAGAAATTGGATTTCCAGCGCCTGGTATTACTGCAAATACTGTGATAATAATTCTCGAAAATTTTGAAAGTTCCTAATTTATTTTTGTCATTCTTAAGATATTTATTTAATCAATCTCAACCTTTTATATTAGAAAAGGTTTTATTTACTTAAACACTACGTATCACATGTTGTTTCTTATATATAATCAAAATTGCAATAAAACTCACGACTAAAACGATTTATGAGAAAAAATATAGTATCAAAAACAAAATTTATTCTTTTCTGATCCGATTCACCTCTCACCCCCATTTCCCCTCCCCTTCTACTTCCTGAAGCTCCTTTCAATCCCCTTCTCATGCTTCCCCTCCCCATCACACCCATCCTTTCCCAATTTACAGACCTCTCCTACGGGATCTAAAAAAAAAGAGAAATAGGGCTTCATGTCAAAGACAAAATTCAAATAATTGAATTTACTCACTTTTGTCTATTTTTTAGTGCTAAGGGCACTAAACAGTAGTCCCAAAGAATTTTGAAAAGTTTTTAATTTTTCTAAAGTTATTAACAATTTAAAATTGAGGACCCTTTTTCATAATTTTGTTTATCTCTGTATAGCTTGGTATTACACAAAAATATTCTTATACAATCGGACGCAGAAAGAAATTAGATTTTATTAAAATCAAAAACAACGGAAAAATGGTAGTGGCAATGAGTTCTTAGCAGCAATGAGAAAACGGTAAAGTATTTGTGAATTTGAGCTATAAATCGGTATACCAGATATAAAACAACACAGACAAACAAAAGTTAAAATTTGTTGCAGGTAAGACTTGTAACGGCTAAAAATCAAACATGTTTCGGCGAAAGCATCACCGTGGTTAGGAAAATAATTCTGAACTTGTCGACTGAGTCACGCTGAAGTGAGAAAATCTAGTAAAATATGTAGAATCAACAACAGAGAACACGAACAAAATTTGTTCTTACTGATATATCTTCTCCATAATTAATAAAACTATTTTAGACGAATTAGAACTTATTTATTACCATTTAGCAAAAAGGGCCAAAAGCAACTGACAGATGGGAATCCCCATTTCTCTCCAATTTAATGAAATTATAGGACGATAGATAGCGCGGGCGTAGCAATTCTTGCTAACGAATAACAATAAAGCGTTTATGAGACGAAATATTATACAGACAAGGTTAAAAATCGGAAACTATCTGCGATTCATGTAAAGTTTATCTGGCAAGGTTAATGTTTGTTGCGGTGAATCTTCCATCTGGAATCGATGTAAACTTTATTTTTCGTATTTTCTGTATTAAGTTGACATTAAAACATCCAAGTTTTTTTTTGCTGACACTGAAAAATTTTTTGGATATATTTTCGACAATTTTGATTGAGTAAAGTGTAAAAATTATATTTTAACGTAAAATTCTTGATAAACACATTTTGAGTACGTTCCAGTAAGAAATAATTCACACTGAACAATATCTACAAGCACCGCTTTTTCACAGAAAAGTGATTGGACACGTTGTGCGTTACATTTTGTTACATAGTTCCAGTATTTTATAATATTTTCAATTTTGATAATCGAATGCACAATTTAGTCCTCTTTTAACCTTCAAGTACCTTCAATCATACACATAAAAGTGTATTATCAGACACGCCTTGTATTACATTTTACGTTGAATCAGTATCTTACAAACTCTTTAGCCTTATAACCATTTATTATTAAAAATACCCTTGTCCTCTCCATGTCGCAGTATAGCGTTTCGAATGTTAAAAATCTTGAAATATTTATCTCGAAAATTGCAAAGAACACAACTTTTATGTTTTAATATCAACTTGAGAAGGTTTTAAATGTTAATATTAAAAAAATGTATATCGACAATCTTCAGGCTGAAAAACAGTAATTGGATTTTTTTGTAAGGCCAATAGATACAAAAATAAAGAATCTTTATAAAAGGTTTTAAAATTTTAAATGATTAAAAACTTTTAAAAAATTAAGAATATTGTAAAATTGGCTCCGCTGTTTTAATCACTCGACACTGAAAAAATAACCAAAAAATTAGACAAATTAATGGCTTAAGTTTTGCCTTTCACATGGAACGCCACAAATGAGTAATTTAAATATATAATTTGGTAAGGCTAAGAATTTTTAATGACTAAAATTACTATCAATGACTTTTTATTTTGAAAATACATACTGCAACCTAATATTGTTTTCAATTTGCTCAAAACATTAAATGAGTAATGCAGAGAAATGTTACATTCAAATTGTGTGCAAAATATTGCAGTCACTCACTTTCAGTCGCGTTCTCAATCAGTATATCATTAGACTAAAAGAATTTGTTTTCATTTAAGAAGAATTTTCTCTCTAATTAGAATCTATACCATTTTTTATCAGGTAAAAGAAAATTCTTCCTAATTCTCTTTTTCAGTTTAGAAGAAAATAGTTTACAAATACTTCGCACCTAAATTTCAAATAATAAGTTGCCTGAGAGACACTATTATAATTAATTGATACCTCATGAGTAATTTTTTCCAAGATTATTCTGCTTTTCACGATTTTGGCACGTTCAGGGAAAAAGGCTATTTGCCTCCCTAGTTTCTTGGCACGAACAAAATTCTCGTTAGAATCAGTAAGACACTGCACTTTCCATGGTGGCTCGAAATCCTCTAAAACATGATCACACGAAGCAAATTATTTAAAGAAACAATACTTTTACTCGGCATTTTTATAAAGAAAATTCATTCAATCTTAAAGCACAATTATTCGATAAAGAAAGTTCAACGACTTACCTCAATCATAATAATATTTAATTTTATTAGCATGTGGCCGTTCAAAACGCTGGCTCTCCAAACAGTGGAAATAGTGTGATTTTTCACGAAAAAAGGGGTAAGATAGGGGAATAAATTTTTTTCATGAAAATGAATGTAGATACTATATTGAATTTAATATGGAATGCTTTAAATTCCTGAAATTTCAAGTCGAAATAATTGTATTTTCAATAAAACAGTTGAATTTTCACCAACCAAGATTAATTTTAAGTTGAAAGAGATTCATTTTCAACAAAATAGTTAAACTTGTAACCATATTGTTGAGTTTTTTTATCAAAAAAGAGGAACTTTTAATAAAATACTTAAATGTTCAAAAACAACCAAATTAATTATCAATCAAACAGTAGCATTTACAATCAAATTGTTAAAAAAGTCAAGAAAACAGGGATGCATTTTCAACAAAAAAGTTGGATTTCTTACCGAATGAATAAATTTTTAACATAAAAAGAAGAATTTTCAGCAAAATGGTAGAATTTTTTAACAAAAAGTTCATTTTCAACAAAAAGGACCATTTTTTATACAAAAAATATGAATTTTAAGCAAAACAGTTGAATTTCCATCCAAAAAACGTTTGTTTTAAATCAAGCATTAAAATTTTTAAACAACAAAAGATCGCATGTGTACCAGAATAGATGAATTTTCAAACCAAAAAGGCAAATTTCATAACAACAATGGAATTTCTTAGAAAAAAGTTCATTTTAACCAAATAGTTGGAATTTTAAACTAAAACAATCACTTTTCAACCAAAATGGAATCGTTAAATTCGCAGTTGCAAAGAATCTAATTTTTAACCGAAGAAAACTAAATTAAAAAAAAAAAAACAGATAAATTTTCAAACAAAGAGATGGATATTCAGATAATAAAAATAATGTTTAACAAAATAGTTCAACTTACTTTCAATCAAGAAGATTAGTTTTCTAACAAAAAAGACGAATTTACAACAATATACATAAAAAATTTTCAACAAAATTGTTAAATCTTCTACCAATAAAATGAATGTTTAGGAAACTAGTTCAATCTTCAAACAAGTAGTTGAATTTTCAATTAAAAAAAAGAATTCTCTAAGAAAAATTTAATAGTTGTTTTTTTAACTAAAGATTGTAAATTTTCAACCAACAGAAAACGATTTTTTGAAGGTTGAAAAATATTCGAACAAATAGTAGAATTTTTAAACAAAAGGAGTTACTTTTAAATAAAAAATATAATAGTCGACTTTTTAATTAGAAAGAATTAACTTTCAACGAAAAATAGTTGGATTTTCTTATTGGGTTTTATAAATTCAGTTTGATTTAAATTTATAACAAGATAAAGGGGAAGCTTCTTGGAAACAGTTAAAAAATAGTGGTTATTTAAAATAGGGATAAAAGGAGGAATAAGGAAAAGAGTACGAAGTCTTTTATTACGATGCTTCACTTGCAAGAAAAATGACATATTTTCATTTATATTAAAGCATTTAAAAAAATGTTCTTAACAATAATATTTTCCAAGGGCGCTACCACATTCTACACCCCCCCCCCCTTAAGTTTCAAATCGTCACAAAAACTGCTCCCCCCACCCTTTATGCAGGCGCTACTATTGATATTAAATGAAAAATTGGATGACATAATCTGCCACTTGACTAAAACCGATAAAGTATACGAATACTGTAGTAATTATTCGTAAATGAAGAAACGTCAACTGTCGACGATGCTCCAGTTTCAATTTGGGAAATGTGTCTGTATATGTTAATTTGAATCCCTGCGATCTAATTATTATCAGTGAGGACAACGACCTCGGATTGTCAGTGAGACAGGAATATGGCTTTAATTTCCTAAGAATATAGAAGACAATCACATCTCAACTGAGACGCAGTATGTAGTTACTGTTTGAAATCTCAAACCACCTTGTGGGATCGAAATGTATGCACATATTTTAGATATAGATGGCAAGATTCATGTTTTATGCTCCAGCTCACACTATGTATAAATAGGACAGGGAAGTGCTTTTTCAATCGACTGATGTTTGGGCTGGGCCAGAGTGTATCAGCGTATCTTATCAAAAGGGTAGATCGTGAATTTGTCCATGCTGGATTTTTATTCCATTAGGAATGCAGTTTTAACCACAGAACTCGAACGAAATCCGCGGTTGCGGAACTTGCTCCATATAGTATAAAGCAGTCTTTGACAATAATACGCGAAATTCCTTGTATTGCTTCCTCATCAATAAGGGAGGTTTATATAAAGAAAATTTGGGGACGGTAAATATTATTTTACTTTACTTCTAGAAAACGTCAATGTTTCTAAACGAAAAAAATCCTTTTGTTTCGACTTCATCCAGACAATTTTGATAAAAATTTGGTATGACTTTTCGGAAACAGACCGATTCCCTCATTGAAAAGCTTTAAAAGCATAACAACGAAAGTTCATGAAATTTGTCAAGAATTTTTCATAAAAATTTGTGGTTGATTCGGAACGAATTTATTCAGATTATTATATTTTCCAAATAGAAAAAGAAACAATGGAAATATTTCTACATTTCTACATGGAGAAAAATTTCAAGAGATTAAGGGGGGAGATACCTTTAGAAAGGGTAAAATCAATCAATTTTAATGAATTTTTCTTAAGTTGATAAAATAACTAGATCATTTATTAATTTCAACATCTTTTTCTTACATTGTTAAAGTGTAAAAAAAACATGTGATTTTTTAATTTTTTTTTTACAAAATGGCGACCCTGCAGAATACTTCTTCAAGCGTCTGCTCCGAGGCATCGAAAACTGCTGCAGTTGTCAAAAATTTTCCATTCATTGATATAAAAAAGATTTTTTTGTTCGATTACTTATGTGTTAAAGGGAAGGGTAAACCTATAAAATAATGAAAAAGTTGAAAATTAAAATTTATATCGGCTGTTTAATCGAAGGTCCAAATTTTCGACCATTTTTTCAACAATTTTGACCCCAAGAAAATGATTTAATCACCCGATATTTTTAAACTTTTAGGTATATCCTTCCGATATATCCATAAAGAGCAACCCCTGCAAATTCCAGCCTAATCGGCCAATAACTTTTCAAGTTACAGCACGAGCAGTTTTTGAAAAGACAATTTCGAGATAATCATGTTTAAAGATTCGTTACGGTAAAACTGTTAGTTTCAGTGACTTGCCGATCAATCGACAATTCCGGGTCCACGTAATAAATTTAGTAACGTAATAAATTTAGTAACGTAGTAATGTAGTAATCAGCCTTCCCAGAATTTTTGGGACGAAAAAAGAATATGTATATGTATACAAACCTATTGTGAAAGAAACATTGCTCCGACCCAAGCGCTCCGAATACTTTATTACTGACGGTATGGGGACTCTGACATTTTTGACAATATCTCCATAAATATTTAATATTTTTCTTTTTCCTTTTTACAGTATATTTTTAACATATTATACATTCAAAATATGAAAGAAAAAAAATAATATATTTTTTTGGAAATTCTAATGGTATCTCCCACTTTAATTCACAGAAGCGCTTGAATTTAGACTTACAGCAAAAATGTTGACGTACTTTCAAGTCTAGGACTTTATGATCTATAAGGATAGACTTTGATGCCTGAGAGCAAAGGAGCGTGGGTAATATGCCTGAAACTTCGAGACCTATACTTTAGAAGCTAGAGTTATGAGATCTAAGTTCTCGCACCAAAGCGAGATAAAATCAAGAAGCATTGTCGTGAATTAATACCCTGAAATTTCTTTCTGCGTACCATTGCTAATATTTTAAACATTCTTCATACTCAAAATTTAAATAAAAAGAATTCATTCAAGAAATTGAGGTATTATATGAGTTTTAATTAGCATGGGATTCTATTTAACAAAACTTGTTGTTTTTCTAGAAATAACCCCTGATGAGGAGAACTAAATTGGTCTTGAAACACGTTGCTTCCTTAGTAGCATAATAAAGACGGAGAAAGAATAAGGAAAAAAGTCAGAGGTTGGTTTTAGTTTGACTTTTTCCTTTTTCTCGCTGTTTTTCCCTTTGTTATATATTTGTTTCTTATGAGCCAAAAAGGAGGTAGTTTGGAGATAAAATTTTGAATTCTAAATCTTTTTATGCTCTTATTTCTTCGCAAAAAGTTATTCATAAGACTGTAAATTTTATTTCGATCCTAATTAAAAAAAATCATTAAAAAATCGTTGATAGTTTATGCAAGAAACCGTTGAATTGAAAAACATGGACTTGGGGCCTCACAAGATAAAAAAGTGTATACATTTGTAGCTATTGGAAAACGGTGGAAATGCATTACAAGTATAAGAACATCATAAATTCATAAGTAGCAGTGACTTAAAAACCGGTAAAAAGATAAAAAGTTAAAATAAAGGTAGACAAAATGTCAACCATACGCCTCTATATCCAGACTGTGAATCAAGTTAAGTAAGGATGGTTTGTAATCAGGTTTGCTACAAAATTGAAATTTCGAAATTCCTTGACAAATTTTTTACTTTCCCTGCCCGCTTTCCAAAGCTATATATATTACAAGTTACACTTATTGAATTTTTAAAAAAGAAGGCGCACTTTTAACCACATAATTGTTTTTTCGACCAAAGTGATTCCAAAGGTTGAATTCAAACAAAAAAGGCGAATTTGAAACAAAATACATTGTATTCTTAACCAAAAAAAATTTTCAATAAAAAAGTTAAGTTTTCAACCATGATAGATTTTTCAATCAATAAATAAAAAATCATAAAAAAGAATCCAATTTTTGAACTAAAAATATGAATTTTCTACGAAAAAATTGCGTAATAAAAGGTTTAAAAAGTACCTCTTTGCAAATTGGTATTTATTTGTTTGAACAAAGGGTTCTGAAAAATCGATTTTAAAGTTGAATAACCTGAACAAATTAAGTCCTAGAGCTTAGAAAATAGTGTGTGTATGTATATCGCTGTTGGTGATTATGAATTCAAAGGTAAAAAATTAAAAATGGTTGAACTCGAAATGTAGATTGAAGCTACCCTCAAATCGAGCCAAGGACCGAAAAAATGATTTCTGACGTATATTTTGGAAATGGTGCATTGTAAAAAATGATTTTTTTCTTTAAAGACAGACAGTTTTCACAATTTAAAATAAGAATGCTAATATGCATTTTTCCTCTGTGGGTCATGCCTTCTACGTAATAAACCCTCAAAGTAGGGGGTGAGTTTCACTTCGCAGGTGATACGCTCCTTCCATAGTTCATATCTTGAAACAAGATGGTTTTTCAGGGGAAATGTATTAGACTTAAATTGTAGAACTGAAAATGTTGTATAACTTTAGTTATATACACTTTTACCCAGAAACGACTCCATTTCGAGATATGAGCTACAGAAAGAGGATGCCACCTGCGCGGTACAATTCACCCCCTACGCTGAGGGCTGATTACTCAGGGTTTGGCTATCATTTCTATAAACAGTCAGATGGGTGCGTGTCTTCCCGCCCCCACGAGACGTTGAAAAGGGCTCGTGGTTCGAACAAAATTATTTCTGTCAACACTCACAGGGTTATCTTCTAGCCCCCCCTCTCCACGAGATGTTGAAGAAAAGTTAGAGAAATTTGAATTCCATGAATTCCGCGAATACCATGAATTCTATGAAGTGCTTAAATTCCACGAATTCCTTGAATAGCATGGATTTCATGAATTACTTGAATTCCTGAATTCATTGAATTGCATAAATTCCTTGATATCCATGAATTCCACCAATTCTATGAATACGCGCGCTCAGCCACTTCCTTTCTAGAAATGTTATGCTTTAAAAAAAACGATAAAAAAATATTGTCAATACGGGTAATTTTTTTTGCCACTACCGACAATTTTGTTTGACCGGTACCGACAGTGTATAGTGTATACAATTCGTATATAAAACCCTTGATTGTGGCTGAAATTTTACCGCGATTTCGCTGGAAGCGGGTGAAATTTTCCAGATTAGCACCCGCTCCCGGCGAAATCCTGCGGTTGTCCTTATGACAAATTTTTAATTATATATATATATATATATATATGAACATAAGGTTCGAAAGTTTGCGCGCGAACTCCGGACTCGTTATCACACACTTAACAAGTCAAAGCTGCTGACCATCAGGCAGCATATTGTTGAGAGAATACGGATACTATTTGACGCTACGAGAAGTCTAGGGCGGAGGGAGAGGTGGGTCAGAGAAAATCAACAGTTTTTCCCTGACCCATCTCGACTTTTCCAAGACCCTCCAGTTACTGTCGAACACCCACCCAAACCAGAGGAGGTCGAAGTATTTTGGAGAGAAGTCTACGAAGTTCAGC
>NC_046665.1:81252529-81259912 GCF_010883055.1 Belonocnema kinseyi | reverse complement strand
TGAAATTTTAACGCGATTTCGCTGGAAGCGGGTGCAATTTTTCAGATTAGCACCCGCTCCCGGCGAAATCCTGCGGTTGTCCTTATGACAAATTTTTAATTACACACACACCTTCCGAGAATTGACGCTGCGCCGCAAGTAGGAGTAAAAGGAGCTGTGCGGGGTTGAACATTGTGCGTTATTTAGTGAAAATTTGTGGAACTAATTAACTTAATTTTTGGGAGACGTAATAGACTCACAACCTGCTATTTTCAAATAAGAATAATTAATAACTGTTTTTTAAAGAAATAAATGCCTGCCTTAATTTTAAGAAACACGTTCAGAACTGTTATGCTGTTACATGTTTTGTAAAAGGATGATAAATTTAAGAAAATTCATTTACCGCAATTTTCAGCTATAATTGCGATATTTTCTGATACATGGGGGCTGAAAAGTCCGACACTTATTACAATATTTTATGGTTCAAGATACGGAAATTATATGTTGTTTCATTTCATACAAAATTGCTCTACTTTTTTCACAATGTTAGGTAAATTTAAGAAAATTCGGTTACAATGTTGTAATTTTATGAAAAATTTCGTGAATTTAAAATACAGCTTATTTAAAAGTGTTTGAAATTTTATAAAATTTTCTGTTTATTTCGTAAATTAATAATTTCGCAAATTTTGGGTTATTTCTGAAACAGTGTATATATGTGTATGTATGTTAAAATTCAATATTAGATGAGCTTAGCCTTGATAAAAAGACAAACATGCGTGTCGAAACTTCTGTGTATTTATTTGTTAAATAAATACTGATTCAACTGAGCGTATGGCAAAAATAACTTTGTTTTTCTTCTTTGTTCTGAAAAAAATTTCGTTAAAAACCAAAATATAATTAACGCATTTAAAGTTAATCAATTTTAAACCTTAGGTCATCATTTGAATAATCTAAATCTTGAAAATGTTAGAAATGGCACATTTCAATCTCAAACTTAGAATAATAGAAATGTTTAATAATTTTAAATAAAAACGATTAACCCAAAAGATTTATTTCCATTAAAAAAATATTTCAATCTTGAATCAATATACACTTTATCATTCATTTTATTTTGCAAAAAAGTGTATTCAAGAACTTTGGATTATCGTTTATCTTAGATATAAAATTGTACGAACTGTCTACCGTTACGGAATTTCCCAAACGACTTATTATTTAAATATAAATACAACGTTTTCTATGTGTTTCAATTTTTTAATTTAACCAAATGCCAACAAATTTGTTCACGTTGAAAAAAAGAGTAATATGTATCTTCTGTTGGAACAGAACTAATTTCATGAAAAATACTTTGTCATATTTCTAAATGAGTATCCCATTACCTAAATAAAAAAAACCTAATTTTGTTAGGATTTAAAAAGTTCTAGCTTGATCAACAATTATTTGTTCTAAAATATGGTTTTATATTGTTTTTTGTTATCGAAAACTATACACATACAAAATTCACAATACTATTAAAACCATATAATTTTTTGCAATTTTTCAAGATTGCAACCCTTTTGCGGTGGCCAAAAGTGACATCTAAACATTTTAAAATCACTGTTTCAAAAAAATGTTAGGCAAAAGTGCTTGACCCTCCCATCCCCCAAAAGGTGTCACGTATTATATGGAGGATACTTGACCGGTTAATTTTACAGAAAATTCCGTAACACTAATCAGTGCGAAAATTTTAGCTTTAATCAAGTCACTTTTACTAATTACAAGGCCAAAAAATAAATTAAAAAAGATTTTATCAAACATTATTTTTATACACGACTGTAACTTAATTCTGTACGCAAATATGTAATTAATACTTGTTTTTTACTTTAAATGTTAAACTGAACAATCTATTGCGTAAGAAACGTCATGAAGACCTCTAGATTGTGCGCAATTGCCATAAATTATATTTATGAAATACCAATATATCTTAAAAAAATAAGCTTAACTCTTTGAAACCGTCTTAAAAATTTGCAAATCATATAAAATGACGCATGAGATAACGTCTAGTATATAAACTCGAATAAAAAGTCGTGTAGAATATTCTTTACTTAAACTCTGGGCAAAATTTTTCATGAGGTAGTTTCCATCACTTGCAATTATGAAGATCGTTTCTCGGACTGGAATTTTCCTCTTAGTGATTTTTCTCAATTCTATTGGTGAATATAATATTATTATATCTTTAATTTTCAGTGTTCAGTGTTCATATGTAAATATTATGAAATTACCGATATAGTTTTACGTAACCGTATTTCAACTTGATAAAAATGTTAGCACGTAACAGAATACAACTTTCGAAAATGTCTAATAATCTTATAAAATTAAGACGGAAATTCTAACACTGAAGTATTAGTTAGCGGATAATCAAATATAATATCGCCTGAGTAGTATGTGTCCTAATAGTATTTAACGTTCATGGAACGTGTAAAATGTCTGCCGCTTGGGAAGGTACCACTGGAACCCGAGGGGAACCTTCCGTTAATGTTATTTTTAACAACAATTATATCGTAATCCGTAAAAGATATGTAAAAATGGGTGTGATTTTTGAGTTTTAAATACCACATATTGTACAAAATAATATGATATCTATATATTATAAACTGGCATCGATTTTGATTTATTTCTTACGGTTTACGCGATTTTTGTTGTTAATAATAACAATAACGGTCATTTTTGTTTGGAACTTGACTTGACTTTTTAAGTCATACCGGAAGGTATTTCTAGATATTTTTTTTACTGATTTCAGGAATTTTTGGATTAAGTTTAAAACCACTGACGGGGTGGCGGCGGATTCCGAAAATGTCTTCTTCTGAGCTAAATCCTCCTATTAGGTTTTACGAAGATGGACATGGCCTTAAACGCATCTCAGGACCTGTTGAAGTAGGAATAGCCGGTAAATTCATCGTAGGGGTAGTCAGAAATGGGTTGCTTCATCCAGCATATGATGCTAAACAACAAAGAATTATAGTACGCATGAGAGACAACCATCCTTTTCACACAAACTTATCTCCAGCTGAGGAACCTACCATCAGATTCAGAACTGCCCGAGCTGTACTGTAACTAAACTGTAAACGTGTAATTCATCTGGCTTGAGATGAAAAATTAATTTCGCAATAAAAAAAATTAATCATGAATGAGGACATTTTTTATTTAAAATCCTAGTATTATCTAGTTATGGGGGGAATCCCGTGTAACAGCCTGAAATTTAGGGTATTTTTGGGAATTCTTTTTTTTAGGGGATTAAAATAATAATGTATCTTTCCAAAACTTTTCTGGTTTATGAAGGTACTCTTGAAGTATAAATAAATGTATTTCAGCCTGATACATCAACAGTATTTTGATTTATAAGGGCAGATGACCGTTATGTTCAAATTTGATAGGTTAATTTTGCCCGATTTCTAGCTTCTCACTCATGAGTCTAAAATCAACAAATCAAACAGATTTTTAAAGTTTAGATCCTTAGTTAGTCGGCGAACCAAAAAAATTTCGAAAAATATTAATATTTCACAAAATGGCGGCCATCTGAAATAAAATCCGATTTTTACCCAACAAATTTACTTGAATTCGTTGAAAAAAATTGTTAAAACCATTTTTTTTTCAATTTGGAGTGTTCACCGACAAATGAAACAATTCAGCAATCTGTATACGCAAGTTCAAGTCGATGGGTCAAGTACTTTGTGAGCTATGATTGGGGCAATTTTGAAAAATGTGAAACCGAGAAAAACGTGTTTAAAGATTTACATAATATAGTGACAATTGTCTTACGGGTTTCAATAGTTATTCGGCCATTCCAGGAGCATACATTAAGCCCACTTCTTCTGCGTGGAGCTGGTTTATTTACAAAACCATATTTTCTCAGTGTTGCTGATTGGCTGCGATTTTTTTTACTTGCGCGCGGCTAAACCTTGTGTGGGTTGGATTATGGATAAGGAACGCAGGTACGGCTCTGGGATTTTCACTGTGTGTTTTTGGTGTGCCAAGTTATCGCTTAAGCCAAAAATAAAAATATAAATGTCTTGGACCCACTACACGGGATTCCCCTTTTGAAATATTAATTAAGTTTGGCAATTGATTACTTTTATGAATGTTTAGAATTTTGGAGTAAATATGATTTCAAATATTTTGCAAAACTTTCTCTCTAGTTAAAGTAAAATATCAGGCAGGATAGACCAAAAAACATTTGTATTTTTGTCAAAAAATTCTAAAGTAATCAACATTTTTTTTAATAACAGATTTTTTCGACGTTTCAATCTTTCTACGGAATTTTAATTACTTTTCGCTGACTTTTATAAATTGCTCACAAAAAAATTGTTATTTTTCTGCAGTTACCTGAAAATCAATAAAAGATTCATTAATGTTGATTATTACGAACTGTCAACATGCACCGACGAAATCCGGCTATTCATGCCGAAATTTTAGTAAACCTAGCTACGGCTTAAATATGAACAGATTTTAATTATTTTAATAAATTTCACGAATTGTTCATTAATTAAAATATTTAACAGTTGATTTATTTGAAACTTCAGAAAAGTAAAAATTAACAACTGATATAATTAACATTAATAATATGTTAATTAAAATTGTTTTCACAAAAAAAGGAAGGGAAAGTTTTGTAACAACTTACCTCTTTTCCAGCTTGGAAAATAAACAATAATTGTTATTTGTGGAAATTAGAACAAAATTTTTTTAATTGACCTTGAAAATATATTTTTCGAATATTGTCAAGGTTATATTCGTAATCTAGACCCAGGGCCGGCTTTAGTAAAATGCCGCCCCTAGGCTATTACCCCCCCCCCCCCCACCCGATTCTATTGAACCACTGAAATTGTATTTTTTATTTAATGACAATTACCACAAACTATAGTTCGTAGAATTCCAAAGCTTGTAGAAACACAATAATGATTTATTTCGGCTTGACAGTGATGCTGTGAATTCAATAGTGATGCCGTGAATTCGGTAGTATATCCATTTGAATTAATGATCTGCTTTTGACCCTGCGCGAAAGGGCGTATTTTTGCTTCAACAGTATTTTTTTCTCAGTTTATAGTCTACATTGTCCTATTGATAAAGCTGACCCTGTCAACGCTTTAAAATGCGTTAGTATGCGTGGTGACGTGGTTTTAACAGAACGAGAAAAGAATTAGTCATACATTTTTTTAAATTAGGACACACGAAAATGATCGAAAACTAATTTTATTCTTGATAATTTCAATATTTAATAGATTAGAAAAGTAAAAATTTTAAATTGATATAATTAACATAAAAATTATAGGGTGCTCCAAAATGGTATTTCATGAATAAATTATAAATGTTTATACTATTGACATTGAAAATGTCATTCTCGTATACTTTCGTGGGAACTAACTCATTATAGCCCGCTCCGCTTTTATTTATTCATGCTTGAGTGCCCGCCTGAGTGGCAACCACAGACCCCGCGACCCCCGCCCAGTTCCTGTTACACCAACCAGCGGCGCGCCTTCGATTCTTTAAAGGGCTATAGAAGAGAGTGCTATTGAAAGGTTTCACTGTACCACCGTCAGCCCCATAATCGGCGCTATATAAGAGTTCCACTGTATTTCGAAAAAGTTACAGGTTGTCTAAAATAATTGAAGATAAAAAAATTCACACTTTCAAAATAAGACTTTTTGCAAATATTATCTTAACAGTCTAGTCATGTCAAATGATGGCTAGCCAGCCCATAAATAGCAGTTCTGAGGTCAGCAAAAATAAATTACACTTTTGACCAGGCACAGACCAGACCATCTGGCCAGCTTAAAAACTGAAAACCAGACAGTCTGGTCTGGGCAGGACCAGCGCTAGAAGATTTTTGCACACGGGGAGTACAAACAATTTTTACATTCTCATTTATTTTCGATTCAAATTAAAAAAGTGATATGCTTTTCAACATTTTTAAAATTTTCAAAAAATATAAATAATGATTGTACTGATAGATTACGTAATTTCATAAAAAAATTTACTAGATATAAAATATATTTCGAAACTTTGCCAATTTAAGTTTTGCAATAGCAAAAATTGACTTTCAAATTATAAAAAAACTGACAAATTATTCGCATGCGATTTTTACTTTCGATAAAAATTAAAAAGTTATATGCTTTTCGACATTATAAGAATAAAAATAAAATTTTGATCAAATCTCGCGTATTTTGTGAAAAATTTGGAGTTTTTTATCTTCAAAAAATTCACCACCATTTTGTTTGTTTTGCACATATTTTCATTTTTTTTGGTCAATTTTAAACTTTCAATAATGTCATTCTAGTAATTACACTTTCTAGTTACTTCTCGTATTTTTTATGTCATTTTCCTTCCCTTTTTTTAATTTAGTAACGCGATACACATCCAACAAAATAAAAAAAACGAACATAACCTACATATGCATCGAGATGTGAAAATATAACAAACATTAACGAATTTTTGGACTTTCGCGGTTCCACCTCTCATTACCAAACACATAGGGTGATTACCTCTCCTTACCATTCCTTCGTGGGAGTGCTAAACAACTCAACTACACTGAAAAAAAGATTACTTGATTCAAAGAAATGCAGTACTGAATACGTCCAATCAAATATTTGTTTGATCTGAAGAAATTTTGCTCATAACAAAAGTGTGTTTTTTATTTGAAAAACACTATTTCTTGAAATAAAAAAAATTGTGTTCAATCAAAAAAATATTTGATTGAACGTATTTAGTACTGCATTTCTTAGAATCACGTAATCTTATTTCTCAGTGTATAAATATTGTCCATGAATGGCAAAATTGAAGTTTAAATTGAAGGTTAAAAAATGTTACATCCTGAAAACCTATAATTGAATTTAAATTAAATGAATTCTTCCACAGAAAATCGATAGTGTTAAATTTTTTGCAGTTCAAATTTCATTGGTCTCCCAATGAGCATTTCAGAGAATTTTTTGTCTCAAATTTTTTTTCCTCTGAACGTAGTTGCACACCTGGGAATCTAGGGGAATGTATCATTTTGAGACTGAATTTTGGGTCATGCCGAGATTTTTGGAGTGCTGAACCGCGCTGTCAGCCACCTGAACATCTGTTAAAGAAACTATTCGCCTTGCGATATTAGACTGAATAAATGTTAATAAGGAAATTGGTTGGAATAATATTTACCTAATTTTAACTTTTTTTCATTCAATATTGCACAATTGCCACATAGAATAAAATTATAACTTACTAATGCAACTTCCAAAAGTACAGGTTAGTCATGGACGTCCACATTGAAACTAAAGCCGGGATGTACTAGGCAGTCTGATAAGTCCCTGAAAAATGAAACACGGAGATGTTTTTTTGGCCAAAGTCGGTTTTATTTTTCAACATACTCTCCTTTTAGGTCGATGCAGCGAGTCC
>NC_046665.1:81235631-81252429 GCF_010883055.1 Belonocnema kinseyi | reverse complement strand
ACAGGCGTCATTTGAAGGATCAAGCTCGACGAAAATGGTTCACATTAGTGAATACTAATGCCATCTCTTAGAATTTTCAGGTACTTATCGGACTGCCTAGTATATAAAATGTCATGACTCTACATATACAATTAGGTATTTTCACTTTAAACACCAGCTAACTTCACTTCGTTGAATGCAGAAAATCTAGAGGAAATTTCTTCGAACGCCGAAGCATGATGAATTTTGATGCAGACGGTCACGACTTAGTTTTTACATCCCGGATTTGGTGCTTTGAATGTCATGTGTATTTTGACTAACCTAAGATTTGGAAATTATACCACGCCAAGTACAATTTTTATTTCAAGACACTAATACTCACTGGTTAATGGGAGGAAATTAAAAGTTAGGTAATTATTATTATAACTTACCTGCTTATCAACATCTATTTCATCCAAATAACGCCCGAAAAAATCATCTTGACAGGTGACTGACAGTTTGTAGATAACACTTCACCTTGCTCTGAATGAGAAAGAACAGTCTCTAAATGATGATTTTCCCCTTGATTCTCATCATTAATCTGTGTGGCTCAAATTTGTTGCAACTCAATTAAACATCGATTTTGGTGTACTTTGGAGAATCGGCGATTTTCTATGTCCCCTTTCCAACTTCTCGTTAGGGGCCAATTTTTAGTATCATTTTCGTAATTAGTGCGTCAAAATACAGGAGTATACGGAGTTAAAAAAATCATAGGTAAGGGCTTTTCGGAACTTCATCCAAAAATTTTATTGTAAAAAACAATTTTTCAAATATTCTAAAATGACTTTAACTTTCTCACTGTCCAATAAAGTAGTTACTATTATTATAGGTCAACCGATTCAATTTAACGAACTAATTTTTTTCGATATTGTTACTATTACAAAGTTTTCCTTATGAGGAAACAAAAAGAATACTGCAGTCATTCGGTTGTAAATTGTTCCTCTAGAAAGATTTTTTGTTTCTCCTGTCGAAATGGGTAGATAGGACTTTGCACCTATCAATTTTCCTTTCTTCTATTGTAATAACGATTTTGTGATTAAAAAAATTGCTTTTAATAAGTTTGAAGAAATTTTCAATCAAGTATCTTAAGATACTTGATTGAATGCAATATCCAATACCCAAAAATGATTATTTTTGGGTATTGTTTACTTAAATTGTCTAAATGTAAAGGATTGAAGTTCATTGGTGCAGAAGTTAAAAGATAGTGTCTTAATGAGTCGTTATTGCGTTTGCTTATGGACCTCATTAAGCTCTCATTAGAAGAGAGATTCCCTTCGGAGAAGGGAAATGTCTCCATAGTTCTGTATGTGAGTATAAGCAGTGTAACCAAACTCGAGGTTTGTGAGAGAACACTTCTCTCCGCTTATGTAGGTAACCAGAGTACGAGCCAATCCTCATTTCTGCTTCTGTTGCTAGCCTCGGATATGCGCGAAACACAAATTTTCATACATATGTTCCATTAACGCTTTCAATTACTCTCAGTCAAAGACAACGTACTTCATTTTTAATGTTTGTACAATATTCAATTAAGTTTAAATAAAGCCTGCATCCATACTTTAATTCCCAATTTAGAAAACTCCTAACGTTAGGCTCCTTCAATTAACTTAATTAACCCAATTTCTATACAATATGATATTATAAAATAAAGACGTTTAAAGTATGACAAAATTTAGAGGCTTTTATGCTCTACCCCGAGCAAATTTTTTCGTTTAACATTTTTTTTAATGTTCATTAATTTAATTGAAGTATACTAAATATCAAAACGTATATAATAAGTATTAAAATGATGGACTTAAAAAATGTGCTCATTCAAACAAATTATTTGATATAACTTTGATTGATTTAAAATAAGTTTGGATGAAGGCTTGTGGGTAGTGGCCCGAATAAAAATGCTTCGACTTGAGTTTGACTTAAGTTGCCCCCAATCAAGACATGCTGAAGACGAAAAGCTCGACGAGGCCCGTCGAGTTTATACACATTACTCTATACACATCCAGTAATTCGTTTGATTGGCCTAATCTTGGTTTTCAAATCGACTCAAAAATATTAATTTATAAGTTTATTATAACTGAACAAAAAAGTAACGTTTGCAGCTTTTACTTATTATGCTATTATGAATTATTAAAGAGGATAATAGAAAGAATAAAGTGTAACAACTGCGGCAAAATCATTTTTTATTTCAGAAAAAATTGTACTTTTTGCAAGTTAAAAAAAGTGCATTATAATGAATATTACAGCGAATACTCATGATAAACAAATTGACTGAATCAGCATCATTTATTTCGTTTAAAAGGAAAAAATCCGACAATGTTATAATGCGAATTACTGTAGGTTTTTTTTTTGCGAGGAACACGAATCTGCAACTTCTAAAATAATATCTCGAATAGCTTTCGAGATATCGAGTTTTTAAATTTACTCTATTTCTTCATGTTCATTTCTTTAGAAGATTTTTTACGTGTCTCTGAAGTTACTTTACCACCGAGAAACGCATATAAGAAACGGAGAGGACCCCTGAAGAGGGGGAAGGGATGGTATAAATGTGACCGCAGTCACTCTCCTCCAGAAAAGGGTTATGAAAACAGGGATACGTTTGGGAAGGGGGAAGAGTGTCACAAAAGCCACTTTGACCCGAGAAGGGATTAAAAAAAGGGGCGATCCCTATATAAGGGGAAAGGATGCGGCGTTGGGGGAGGGGGGCGATCCCGTCGAATTCACTCCCTCGTAGAAAACAGGCATTCCTTTTCCTTTCAGATTCCTTTTTCTATCAAAAAATCCTGTCCGAATTATGATTAGAACTTTGTGAATGCAGATATCCTAATCCCCCTAATTTTTGGATCCTCAAATTGAAATATTTTGAAATAAAAAAAGAACTGGAAGATTGGAAATGCAGAGCTTAAAATCTGGAATCACTTAACCTACAAAACAATTGACTGATAAAATTACGACTATGGCTTCCAATCTAAAATGGGTGCGTAGAGTTTAGGGAAGTTTAATCGTTGTCGTCATTGATAATGATTTGTATGCACCAACATTAAGTTAAGCTCCAATTTAAACTGGATAGTATTCCTCGCATCCCTGCTTTCTCGTTAAATTGCTTCGTCTCGAAAGTAATCACCGGCGCTTACTCAAAAGCTACACTTAACTCGATCACAAAAGCACTGAGGAGGACCATTCTTCGTCGAACTGTTTATATCTTTTATGCAATTGTCCTCTTGCCCGACATTGGAACAATGTGCAATTTCTACTGGGGCGATTAAAATTAATCTCTCGATCATTTTTCTCAATCATATATACAGAAAACCGAGTTTTAAACTAGTCCAGACACCCTATGGTAAAGGGCTCATTTTGTGCTTCCATTGATACCTCCAACTTTACTAAATTCTAAAATCATACGAGCAAATCTTTTTTGAAGCTCAATGGTATACGATTACTGCAATACATTGCTTTCGAAAAAAATAAAATTGACTCTTCTCTACAAAATTTATACGTATAAAGGCCCGTGGGATACTTATGACTCCATGTGCTTTAATTGTAGTTGTCACTTCATAACAACACAAAATGAAGGCAGTGGACCAACTAGATTCCACTTCCAGAACGTAAAAATAAATGATCAATAAGATCTCCATACAAAAATATCGTCCGTAATTTCGGAAGCGTACTTTGGTTTTAATTTTGGGTCCTCAAATCTCCTACGAGCCCTGTATAGGTTTAAGAGTAGCAACGACAATATTTTTGGAAGTTTGAAACTTGTTGGTTACTTGCTGCTAATATTAATGCATACTTGAAAATAGGCGTTTCCGATAGTATAGATATTAATTTTTTCAAATAAGTAAACAAATAAATGGAGCACAAAAACTTTTTTTTCTGTTGGACAAATGGTTGCATACGTTGTAATAAACAAACAACTTATTTTTGCCATCTTCAACGATTGTTTACTACTTTACACAAACGTTAGGTCCCCGGATCTATATACTTAAACATATAGGCTTTTGAATTACCTGCCAATACTACAAGAATGCGAAATCAAACAGATATAAGTTAAAGTATACCATTCCTTATTGAATGGATCAATTGTCTTAAAGAAATTCTAAGGTAAACTTAAGAGCCTATGGAAATAATTGATCTGAAATAAAGCTATTGTTGATGTCTTTACTAAGGTTAAAAAAATTCACGAAAAAAAATTACTTTATTTAAATTTAATTTGATGAAAAAAGTGTAATTTTAGTAATTTTCAATATTTCAAGCTGAAAATTTATATTGAAACTTTTAAAATATGCCAGAGTAATGAAAAATTCCTATACTGTACCTTTCAAAAAAGAGATTTTTTTGGAATTTTAAGCTGGTGCATCTTTACATAATACGATAAATAAGTTTTTCTTTCAGCATGTAAATAAAGAAAATACTTGAATAATTTATGAAAAAGTTATCGATATTTCTTTAAAAAAAGCACAGCATTATACGCATAATTACAAGAATTTTCATATTATTATTCTCCGACACAATCGTTGCAAATGTAAACACGATAGTCATCGCACATTGTCCGCAAACAAAATGGATACATCATTCTTGTTTTCTTGTTCTTTTGTTAACTACACAGCCCGCACAAATAGTACACTGGCATACGCTGGAAAAATGATCAATGTAAAATTAACTATTAGCACTATTTTATTTTTGTGAGGGCTGAAATTTCCAATCTTTATAAATAACTCAATGCTATAAAGTTTAACGTTAGGTATAAGTCTGGGTCATGCTGACCCAACAACGATTTCAATCGCTTCTCATGGACGACTGACCGCTCTGCAGACTATAGGAAGTTTTTGAAATTATAGTTGGGACCTCAAATTATATTACCAGTGCGTAATAAACTGCCCACTTTTCAAGTTTCTTTGAAAATTTCTCTATCAAACATTTTTTTGTGGGCCAACTTATATAAGCACTAACCTGATAAAGAAAGAATCCGTCATTTCAAGCGAACTCTCTTCTATTTTGGAGAAACCACCTTCTGAAACATAAAAATATGTACTATTAGATTAGTGACGAAGGTCAGGGGTCATATTTGATGGGTCAATGATTAAATTGCAGATGTAAAATGTTAAGGTCAAGGTGAAAACCGCAAATAAGAAAGCTCAATGGTCACGCGCCAAAGGTCAGGACTTCAAAATTAGGTCAATATTCTAGCTCATTTGAAAATTTGGGTGCTTATAAATATACTTGTAAATATTATTATTAGTCACATATACTTGGCACAAAACATTTCTCATGACTTGAGGAACACTAACATGTCGAAAATTGTATACTTCCTCTTCAACTTTTCGATATTTATGCAAACTACAGATTCGAAAATGAGCATGTAAATTTCTACGAGAAAAAAATAATTTATGAGATAATAACTAAAAAAATTAATACAAATGTGAAAAAACTCCCGATCTTAGCAATCTTTACAATCATATGAAATAAAACTTATTTTTAAAAACTATCATAGTTAAAAAAGGTATAATTATAAAAAATTGTAAATAATAAAGCTGAAAACTACAAAATGGAAAATAAACATTCAGAATAATTATAATAAATAAATAAATCACTAAGGGGTCATTCACAAAATACGTGATACGTTAAGGGGGTGGGCGGTCTTGCAAAGTATCATTCTTCGTATTAAATTTAATGAAAAAAGCACCACGCAGGGGGGAGAGGGTGCTGAAGTTCCTGAAAAACGTGTCACGTAGTTTGTAAATGGCCATCAAAAAAGTTTTCCGAATTGAAAAAAGCTTCTGTAATGGTACCGTCAAAAATTGGTAGGTTTTAGTTTTATTGTTTACAATTTTTTTATAATAATAAAATTTTTCAATCAGAAGTATTTTTAAAAACATGTCTTTATTTATATGATTTAGAAGAAAACTAAGAAAAGGAGTTTTTTCATATTTTTACATTTTTTAGTTATTTATTAAATAAATTATTAAGTTGCTTTTCGTGTAAAATTTTCTTTCTTAGAATTTGTTCTATTTATATTTTTGTAAAGAATACTAAGTTCAGTGGTAGAAAGCTTAAAGTATTGGCAAAGATATTATAAACGTAGATGCGGTGCGGGCTTAGTTACCCGTGATAAATATAGACGGCGCGTCCGGCGAAAATTGTCAGTTCCCCTCTACCCACCGCTCCACGGCTATAGCACCTATCGACAACAGCCATTTGGAGCGCTGTAAGCAACTTTCAGACAAGAACTATTTGGATTGAAAGTAAATTTAGTAAATTGCCAATTAAAACATTTTTACATTTATAAGTTATAACTTTGAAAAACATGGTTATTTTAATAAATACCACAAATAAAAGTCGATGAATAATTTATATTACGGTTTCATACATTTCCCAATATTTCTGAAATTATTACTTATAATTTTCATTCTATATATTGTCTATATATAGTTCTTTAATATTATTTATTTTTTATTTTTATTTTTATGGTCTGCAATTTTTATGGATTTTTTAGACTTTTATAAAAATATAATTATAATTACAAGTGATATGAAAATTGTTCTTTCGGTTTTTAGATGTTAAGACGGCAGTTCCAAGCCAGATTACGTTTCGCATTGGCAAACAAAATTAGACGAATAGAATTTGACTGTCATATTCATAAAAAATATCATGTTCTATAAAATATATTTTAAAATAAATTTTAAATTATTATAATTACTACAGCTTACTCGAAATATATATAATTCAAATTATTTTTCAAGTGTTTTAGAACTTTCAAATATATTTATAATGATTCCCATTTTGTCGTAAAATTTATATAAAATTCTGCAAAAAAATGCCTCACAGTCTTCCAGACTTTTTTACAATCTTATAATTTTTTTTAAATGTTTGAAATATTTTCGACACTGTAAACTTCCCGAAATTATAAAATTCTGAAACCTGAAAATCCCGAATTTAAAAATTCTAAAATAATGAAATTCTGGACAGTTTACAATATTATCGAATTTGAAAATTCCCGCATAATAAAACTCCAGGCCGAATTTTGTCTAATGATAAAATATACAAACTAAAAAATTCCCGAATCGCAGAAATTGAGAAAACTGTTTTGTGGTCAATATTATTTACTTATTACAAATACAATAACAAATATTTTTATTATAGAAATTTTGTTTAATGTTTAATTTACATTCTCATCCAAAATGAGAAGGTATTAGTTTTTTTAAAATGAAAAATGAGTTTTTCGGATTTTATCAAATTTCGACGTTTTGAGGCCTCTTGAGTCAGAAAAACAAGTTTTTACGTCGGTGTCTGTTTGTCTGTCCGGCGTCGTCGTTGATGTCTGTATACCGGTCAAGAGGCGAAAAACGCTACTTTTTCAAAGCCCCATGATTATTTTATCACATTCTCATCCATAATGAGAAGAGTTTTATGCGAAAAATGACCTCCGCGAATTTCATGAAATTTCGACGTTTTGAGGCTCCTTGAGTCAGAAAAACAAGTTTTTACGTCGGTATCTGTGTCTCTCTGGCGCCTATGACGTCGTTATTGATGTTGTGGTTGTCTGTATATCGGATAACTTTCGAAAAAATAGTCGGATTGGATTGTGCTTTGACAAAAAGTTTTTTCATTTTAAGAATTGTATGTAAAAATTGTACTATTTTTATTTTTATACAAAATATTTTTCTTCAATTAAATTGTTACAATAAAAGTGTTTCGAAGAGATTTTTGAAAAATCTTTCGGGGAATAAAATTAGTATTTATAGGTCGACAAAGGTTTGTTTTCTTCATCAAATTTGGCTTTCGTCTAAATTTTTCCAGTTGTTTTTACTATAGTAAAATTTACGTTTGTATCTCGGGCGAAGAAATCCATTCTATTGTTTGTAAGTCAATATTTTTCATAGAAAATTACCCCGAGTGACTTTCAATTATAATTTTATAAACGTGAAAAAACCACATTTCAATGTTTTCTATGAAAAACACAATCCCTCACTGACAAAACAAAATCGGAAACAATAAGAGTCAATTTATTCAGGAACAAGATTTTTGAACAAAAATGACCTTGTGTTAACCTTCAATATATATTTGTTAACTTTTACAAAAATCAAGCGTTATTTTCTTGACACAAAAAAAATAATAATAATAATTTGTGGGGGTGACAAATGATCCAAAAATTAATTAAACTTGAAGTTGTACGATTTTAATTTGTAACTAAATAATTTGAAATGTTTCAATCTAAAATTATCGAACACTTTCCATTCAAAAATTCTGATGACATATTTTAAAAGCTTTAAATTTGAAATTATTCAATATACTGAAGACTACAAATTTAAAATGTCTCAACTATTAAAGCTTTAAATATTGTAAAAATTGCTGTTCTGGAGACTAAATAACACTTATTCTTTTATTAAGAAATCACAACCAAAATTGTTAAAAAAAGTTTTTAAAAGAGTTTTAAAAACCTTAAAATAGGTCAGTGGTTTTAATAATTCAATATATATGATAGAACCTCTATAAATTCGAAATTAGTCTATAGTTTTTCATGTTTGAGCTACAATTTTTCAATTTTAGAAGTTATAAATTACAACCGTGAAAAATAAATAAAATGTTTTAATTAATTGATATTTAAAATAAAAAACATCTAAATGCAGCTGCAAACATTGAATTTGAAATGCGTTGAATTCAAGGTATATTTTAAAAAGAAAAATTAAAGCAGAGGATCGACTTTCAAAAAAAGGGGAAGAAAGTGACTCGCTGGATTGCAAATGAACATGAAAAATGGTGTATTTTTGCATTTAAAAATTTTAATTTAAACTTTTTCGCGTTGTAACAATTTCGAATCCCATAATGTTATTTTTTACCTAACCTATAACTAATAACGAAAATTCCGAAAATTCAAACAATCAGGCTGTATTCTGAAAATGAAGCATATTTAACGTTAAAATTCAAGTTCTTAAACTGAAGGCCTAGAAATTTGCAAATTTTCCAATTAGTGTTGTGTAAATTGTATTGGCAGCTTAAAAGAGTATAAATAGTTCTTAAATTAGTTTTTAAATTTTTGGAAGTTTACCTTCTTTACATACCTAGAGATGTTGAGATT
This sequence comes from Belonocnema kinseyi, assembly GCF_010883055.1. Taxonomy (NCBI): domain Eukaryota; kingdom Metazoa; phylum Arthropoda; class Insecta; order Hymenoptera; family Cynipidae; genus Belonocnema; species Belonocnema kinseyi. The sequence goes on along the minus strand of NC_046665.1, from coordinate 81,243,344 downwards.
ATCTTTAACTTTGTAATATTAAAAATTTCCATAAACAATTTTTTTTATTAATACTGTAGGAAAAAATCAACAAGATCGAGTGCCGAAATTATAATTAGAGCAAATTTTCTGCAATTCTATGGGGACGGCTGAAATATCCCGAAAAATATAATTCCCGACTCGGTAAAACTCTCTGTCCCGAATAATAAAATTGCAAAACTAATAAAATTCCTGAACAGTTTATACTATTAACGAATTTGAAAATTCCCCAATAATCAAACGCCCCAAATAAAATTGTTTCTTAATCAATATTAATTATTTATTAAAAATACGATAATAAAATATTTGTATCAAATATACTTTTGTTTAATATTTAAAGTGTTAAAAATTATTTGTTTCAATTTAAAATTAAAATTATACAAAAATTTTACCGACAAATTAATATAAAAGAACACGCGTTTTTTAATCAACATTTCGATTTCTCGGAAGAATTTTTGTGATTTAAAAAATACTATATACATTTTCAACCAAAATATCTTACCCAGAAATATATTTTGTTCTAATTATTTTAATTTTAAATTTAAACAATAATGTTTAAACACTTCATACATTAAAAAAGCTGTTTCTTTGGTATAAATATTTGATTATTTCAATTAAAAAAAAAATATTTGTCAAAGAAAAATGTTTCCGTAATTGTTTATCTCGAAATTTCTTTCTATAATAGTTTTTTTTAAATTAAAAATATGATTTATCAAGAATTTTTTTTATTTAATAAAAAGACTGTACCAAAAACCTGGATCAGACTTCAGATTTGAAAAAATGCAGTGATATGCATACATATCAAACTTTTCTAACCTCAAAAAATCTTTCTACTGCTTTACCGTCATATTTTACGAAGAATGAGAAAACAAGAATTCGACTTCGTAGTACGGTGAGGGCAGCACCTCGATAGGGCAGAAAATGTAATGTCCTATATATATAATTCCCCACTCTGACGCCCCATACCGCATCTACGTTTATAATATCTTTGGTATTGGTGAAAGGGGGAGGTTGAGAATCATTGTAAGTCATCCTAGGGAACGGACGATAATCTTCATTTTATAACGGATTTACTAACAATGCTGGTCTCGTGCCGGCAGTGAGCGTCCATTGTCTTCTTCGATGATGATAGTCATGCTATTAAGTACCATAGCTTTTTTGATACACCACAAATCTCACACAGTAGCATATGTGTGAATTTATATCTCAATTATGGCAGCTATTATATCCTTTATTTCAAAATGAAACGACTACTAGTATTTAATGTTAAAAGACTACTAGTATTTTAAATGTTAAAAGACTTCTTCTTTATAACAGTGAATTTCTGAAAGTTGTAGTGTAAATTTTTCATTCTTGAAGGCTTGCTATTTGAGAACGTTTCATATGCGACGTTATAGTACTCAGAAATGAGGAGGGCCTTCTCAAGGGTCTACTGCGGGGGTTCGAATCCTTCTTACCAATGGAATTTGAAAAGCTTAATTTAAAATATCTTCAATTATGAATATGAAAGTATTTTGAAATACAGCATATAATAACAACTAAAATTCTTAAACTTTTTTACAATGTTTGAAAAAAAATGGAATGTAAAAAAAATCTTCTCACACAAATAGAATACCTTCTCTAATAAGAATGTAAAAAGAAAGAAGAAGATACCAACTGATTTTGACATTTTTTTGCGTACTTATTTGCATTTGAAAACTCAGATTAAAAATTGTTTAGTTTTTAAACTTTCGGTTTTGAAAGCTTACAGCCTTTAAGGTGCTATTTTAAACACTTCACTTTGAAATGTTTAACCTCTGGTTCATAATTTTGCAGTTAGTAGAAAACTACATCAAAATTAGAGAATAAGATTGGAACTGCCAATGAAATAATCAATCAACCTAATTAGTTATCAACTGTTTGTGGCATTTCAATCCACTTGCAGATCAAATTTATCTTTGAGGTTTTCCGTGTGACAATAAACCGAAAAATTACCTGTAATATTTTACTAGTATTGAATGTAATCAACATTATTTATGCAGAACAATATTCTATTAAATGCCAATTAGGAAGCAGTAGCAATTTGCTTGAGGTTTACATTAATCATGAATTTCGACTGATATTTACTATTCGGGGTTAAAAGTGATCTAAACTATACTACCATATAGGACTGAAATTGATCACCTATATGAAGCCGTCGCAGAGTGTCAAGTGACCTAATGACATTTCAGTATGATTTTATCAAGTGAGGCGAGTGGAAAATGTACGCACACAAATGTTAATTGAAATTGCAAATATGCGGAAAATCCAGGCAATGCGAAAGTCCATTTAATGCGCCTCGCTTGACTCATTTTCAGGTCTAGAAAATCAGAGGCAGCTATTACGTATTGATATTGAGTTATTGAGTTACTTCCTATATATAACATGAAGCTGACCCAGTTTAATTATTTTCCCTCACGAGCAGATGTTGGTCGCACAACCAGAAATGTAATTGAATGGAAGTCCTTTGTTGGATTCAGGGTGAAGAGATTTCTTCTTTCGGTAAGCAAGTCTCTTTTCTCCAACTTTACAGTAACAGAAAAAAAGCCCAAGGAGAAATATCTTTGAGTAGAAGAAATAAATTATGTAAATTTGCTAATTTCTTTCAGATATTCTGAGAGCGTTTGAATCTCGAACTTGGATGAAGACCTCTTTCATAATATCAGGAAAGATGCGAGTAATTAAAATTGAGGACTCGGCAATCAAAAACACTGTCACGTCTGCGAATTATGTCTAAAAGCCTTACACGGGTTTCGCTCTATGAGTGCATGGTGCTCGTTCTGTCTGGAGTCCTTCTACGAGGACCCATACGTGACTTTAATTTTGATATGAGAATGAAGCAAGCTCGATGCACAGTCGGCAATGTTGGCAAGTCTGTCTATATTGTCTTTCTTGTGGGGTGCCAGAAGTGCCACCTAGGGACAATTACTATATACCCCTTTCCCATTCTTTGAAGCCAATGCGTCAGCCTAAAAAATCCCATCCAATTCACGAAAACTTCAAAAACCGACCTTCTGGTTCAATAACTGTGAGATAATCATTTTTGTGGGTGATTACCAAAATATTGACTATTTTAGACCATAATAATTACAGGACATCAAAGAGCCTACGCAGTACGCACACCTAAGCACCACGTGCGTTTATTTGTGTCAAATTTACCCCCCCCCCCATTTTTATCAAATGTCCACGTTTCGAGACCCCCTAAATACGAAGAACAGGTTTTTACAAATGAGCCTGTATGTATGTATGTTTGTCTGCATGTGAGCACGATTACTTTTGTAAAAATAATTCTATTAGATTGGCCTTTAGTACACTCTTTTGGTGTCAGAAACTAAAGGTCAAGTTCATTAGCCAGCTATTTTTGATAACAATTTTAAAAGTTAGAGCATTTTGCAAATTTTTAAGAACATTTTTTTAGGTTTTAAAAATTGTCTGTACGGATGTTTATAGCATTAAAAAAAGCGAATAATTGATCTCAATGACTTTTTCATAAAAAAAAAATTACCAAAGTTATAGCATTTATAAAATTCCCAAAAAAATGTAAATTACCATTTTAAGCCAAATAACGCACGACAAAATACAAAATACAAAATAATGAAAAATTACATTTTTCGGCCAAACTATGCAAAATACGATGAAAGGTGAGTAAACAAAAATGGGACATTTGAAAAATATCCACAAATTTTTTATCACCATTGTTATCACCATTTCAAAAAATTCAATTTTTTAAATGTTTTTAATGCTATTTTTTACAGTTAAAATCAAAAACAGAACTAACAAATTATTCCTGACAAATTAAATAATTTTTACATTGTCATCAGACAAGGTGTTAGATTTGTCTAAGATTTGACCACCCAGTTTTTGTCAAATGTTCATGTTTTGAGACCCCCCTTAATCCGCAAAACAGCTTTTTACAAGCGAGAGATTTTTTTATTGAGGAAGCGTTCATTACTTACGTAAGGATTTGAAGGGTGCATTGAATTTCTTACTTGATTTTCCTATTTGTAATTATTTTTTTAATACATATATGCTTATTAAAATCTGGCTTGGCTATTACAATGACGTTTTATACTATTGCAGACATGTCATTATTTGTTTTTTTTTCGTGTTTTATTACGTAATCTTTCATATGTCATGCGTACAATATATCTGGAGTGGAGGAGTAAGCCATTCTTGAAATCTGGTGTACACCATTAAGCCATTTCCCTTTCGGGGTAGGCGTGAGTCACTCGGAGAGGAAAGGAGTAATGTGAGGAAGGGATATAAGATTTTTAGATTGATCTAGAATTCTCGTGGTATTTATTTAATAACACGTTCGTTTCGGAACACTGCTCCGACCCAGGTTGCTGATCAATCTCTCTAGCAATCATCCCAAGTAAAGATCCACACAAAGACGTCATGTGAGGTTCCCCACTTGGGTCCATTAGTATCCAAGGTTTTTTGTTTCAAGCGTCATTCACTCTACTGACTGCCATATTTGCCATATTTTCTGTCCTAACATACTACTCTAGCTTCTTTTATGTCCATGCATTTTTTCATGCAGGCTCTCGTGCTTCTGTGGCTTCTTATGTCTCTTCTAACTAGGGTCTCATTCACACATTCTAACCATTCTTTCCACGGTCTGCCTCTGGGCACGCTGCCATTTACTTTACCTTGATACACTTGTTTCGTTAGTCGTTCATTTGGCATTATCTCAACATGTCCGAACCATCTTAACCGATTTCTTTCCCATGTGTCTCCTAACGTCTCTTCTGCACCACATTCTTTGAGGATTATTTCGTTACTCCCTTTGTCCATCAGAATTTTTCCGCATATCATGCACAAGAATCTCATGTCAATTGCATCAACTTTACTCTTATCTTTTTTTGATAGGTCCATGTCTCGCTACCGTATAGTACATTCGGTAAAAATATAGAAATATGTATTGTCATTTTAGCTTTATTTGATATATTTTTACTTCTGATCAGGGGCCTTGCTCTACCAATAACCTCCTTATCTTCGTTTATGCGTCTATCTAACTCCTCCTCTATATTCCTGTACCTAGTAAATAGGCTACCAAGGTACACGAACTTATCAACTTGTTCAATTCTCTCAAATCTCTTGAAATCACTTTAAAACAATTGAGCTTCCTGGAAAGGCTGTGTCTGGGCGTCCAGAATTCTGGGCGTATAGACCACCTGTCTCGGAACGGCTATTTGTCCAGAATTCTGGACGATTAGCCCACACAGATCGGAATGGCTAGTCGTCCAGAAATTCTCATAGAAAAATGCTTTGACTTCAAATATCGTGTCAACTCGTTTTATAAAATCGATTAAATCTTCAGGCAGTTAAGTTTATGTTTTTGTCAGTAGCTCGGACTAACCGAAAAAAATACGAAAGAGATAATAATTTCAAACTGGTTTGTTTCTACAGAAATCAGAAAATGCTCGAGAAAATGGAATTTTACTAGATAAATCGTCGATCCAAACCAACTCTGACGACGTTTTAGATACCTTGTTGAACGAAGCCGTCAATATATCAATAATCGAAAAATTCTGCTTTGAAGAAGCCTTGGGTTATCATAAAAAACATCGCTGAAGGTAAAACACGGGAAAACAGATGTAAATGCGGAAAATGTAAGCAATGGTTTAAATCAGTAGATGATTTAAATAACGGTGAAGACTCAAGTTCCAGTAGCACAAGAGAAGATGAAACACACTTATAATGGGATGTTTTTTCGAATTGGTTTCACCTGGGCTGTTTTGCAAAGAAAGTACCTAAGAGTCGAGAATGGATGTGCTATATGTGTAAAAATAAATCAAATCATCACTAATAATCGTGTAAACAGGCTGTGCTATACTCGTAATAATCAGGTAATCCAAGTAATCATCTTGTAATCCCGATAATCCAAAGTGATTCAGATAATCCAAGCAATAACTAGTAACTCATTTTCACCCAGGAAAGTAGCGTATTTTTTTTGTAATTCGTAATTGTACCTTAAATCAAGGTATTTAATACACGTATTTTTTAAAAAGGTGATCTGAACAAGAGGTTCGAGATATGACCATTCAAACTTTTGTGACCAGTTGCTAACACGTATTTTTTAAAAAGGGAGCTGGAAAAGGGGGTTCGAGATGTGACCAATTACTCTTCTGTGACCAGCTCATAACACGTAATTTTTAAAGGATTTAAAATTCTGAGGACTGGGCTAAAGATATTTGGACGAACATCGCTTCACATATCTCTTTTGGAGAAACATAACCTAATCTAAGCAGTCTAATATTGGATAATTCGCAAATTACCTAATATGGAAAGTGACACGAAATTCTTACAATGGGAGACCAACAATTGCACATTTTATTTTCAGTTCACAATTTTTGTGATAAGAACTCATTGCATGAGTATTAATTTTCCAAAGCAGTATTGCGCATTAACTTTCTTGTAATTTTTTCTCATTGTTTTTGAAGTGTTAATTATAAAAGAGGTTTTTTAAAACAAATGTAACAGTGATTGAAAAAAATGATATTTATAATTATTTTATCAACTAAAAAGTAATTCTAAAAAGAGCAGAAGGCTGAGAGTCGAACACGCAACCTGTCGGTCATGAAACCGAAGTGCTGCTACCTGAGCTATCGGACAACTTACATTATTTCTCGCCAAACTCTATATGTATATGCCCTTTGACGAATCTTTCAAACTCGAGTTTCTCGAAAACGGGGGGATTTACAATTGCCGGTCTCCCCTTGTTAGTGTGTTTTTATTGTTTGTCGTTCTTGAATGCATGGCAGTTTGTGTATATGTTTACAAATAAATATTCCTAATTTTCTTGTAAAATAAAAAAAATTGGCTGAAGGAGAAAAAAAATCAAGCGGGCAAAAAATAACGTATCTGTATACACAACGATAATTTAAATCAAAGTAAATATTCTATTCCTAAAAAATTTCTGAACGAATAGCCGTTTTGCTTTAGGCAGGCTATTTGTCAAGAATTCTGATCGAATATACATTCCGTCCTGGGAATCATTTTATAAACTGTAGAAACCCCTTCAAATTTTTTGAGATTCCGTAAAAAATGGTAAATATTTTAAAGTCATTTGGAATCGCGTGGAATCATTGAATACGATTTAAACCTATTAAAATCCGTTTGAATTACTTTAAATTACTTAAAATCTTATAAAATCCCTTATAAGACTTACAAATCACTGAAAATCTTTTAAATTTCTTAAACCGTGTTAATAGTGAATATGATGGATATATTTTTTTAAATCGAGTAAACTTATCATAATCTTACGTAAGAGGGCGGGGCACACAAACCTTACGAATCCTTTCAATAGGGGATGGATGAGGGTCTAAAATATGAAAAATTATCCTCGCGTAATTAACGGACGTTCCCTAAGTATCTTAAGTAATGTGTGTTTTTTTCGAATTCAATCTTAAATCTGGCCAAGTAGAGGAGAGATTGTGTTCTTGCTTACAGTATCGCGAATTTAGCAATAAAAAGTACACTTTATTATGTTTTGAATTTCAATTTTATAGAAATTTCCAAAGGCAGGGAATGCTTTGCTGATGCTGCGAAAAAAATTCTCTGTAGAAAACGGAAAAAAATTTCTCTGTCGGAATCGGTCGGTGCCTTCCCATCCACACGAGACGTTAGAACGGGGTAGGGGTTTGACCAACGTTATTTCTTTGCCCAGCCACA